>NW_020928563.1:0-1911 GCF_003984885.1 Neopelma chrysocephalum | reverse complement strand
TGTCCCCCCGTCCCCGTGTGACGCGCTGTCCCCCAGGGCCACCCCGAGGGCCCGTCCCCTGTCCCCGTGTGACGCGCTGTCCCCCAGGGCCACACCAAGGGCCCGTTCCTCGTCAGCGCCCCGCTCTCCACCATCATCAACTGGGAGCGGGAGTTCCAGATGTGGGCCCCGGCCTTCTACGTGGTCACCTACACCGGGGACAAGGACAGCAGGGCCATCATCCGCGAGAACGAGTTCTCCTTCGACGACAACGCCATGAAGGGCGGCAAGAAGGCCTTCAAGATGAAGGTGGGCAGGGCAGGGGGCACCCGGGGCACTGTATGGGATGAGGGGGTGGCACCCGGGCACCGGGGTCACTGTATGGGATGAGGGGGTGGCACCCGGGCACGGGGGGCACTGTATGGGATGAGGGGGGACACCTGGGCACGGGGGGCACTGTATGGGATGGGGGGGGGACACCTGGGCACGGGGGGCACTGTATGGGATGGGGGGGGACACCTGGGCATGGGGGGCACTGTATGGGATGAGGGGGGACACCCGGACACGGGGGTCACTGTATGGGATGAGGGGGTGGCACCCAGGCACAGGGTCACTGTATGGGATGAGGGGGTGGCACCCACACACCGGGGGCACTGTATGGGATGAGGGGGGGCACCCGGGCACAGGGGGCACTTTGGGGATGAGGGGGTGGCACCCACACACCAGGGGCACTGTATGGGATGAGGGGGTGGCACCCAGACAGCGGGGTCACTGTGGGGACAAGGGAGTGGGGGTGCCCTGTTCCCCCAACCCCCCACCGGGGGGGTATTGGGATGGTGTGTGGGGGTCACAGTGGGGTGGGGGTGCCCTGTTCCCCCAATTCCCCCCCAAGGGATATCAGGGTGGTGTGGGGGGGGTCCCAGTGGGTTGGGGGTACCCTGTTCCCCCAATCCCCCCCCAGAGGGGTATCAGGGTGGTGTGGGTGGGTCCTTGCAGGATGAGGGTGCCCTGTTCCCCCAATCCCCCCCCAGAGGGGTATTGGGGTGGTGTGGGGGGTCCCTATGGGGTGGGGGTGCCCTGTTCCCCCAATCCCACCCCAGGGGGGGATCAGGGGTGTTTTGTAGGTCCCAGTGGGGTGGGGGTGCCCTGTTCCCCCAATCCCCCCCAGAGGGGTATCGGGGTGGTGTAGGGGCGTCCCCATGGGGTGGGGGTGCCCTGGCCCCCCTCCCCATTCGCTGACCCCCCCCTGCAGAGGGAGGCCCAGGTGAAGTTCCACGTGCTGCTCACGTCCTACGAGCTGATCACCATCGACCAGGCGGCGCTGGGCTCCATCCGCTGGGCCTGTCTCGTCGTGGACGAGGCCCATCGCCTCAAAAACAACCAGTCCAAGGTGCCCAGGGGTTGGGGGGCACGGGAGGGGCACCCCCAGTGACTGGGGTGGGTCAGAGGGTGACCCCTGGGTTGGGTCAGAGGGGTCACTCCCAAATTCTGGGGTCTGTGGGTGCCCTGGGTTGGGTCAGAGGGGTCACTCCCAAATTCTGGGGTCTGTGGATGTCCTGATGGTGTCAGAGGGGTCTCTCCCAGACTCAGGGGTCCGTGGGTGCTTTGGGTGGGGTCAGGGGGGTCAATCCCAACCTAAGGACGTGAGTGGGGGGCACCCCAATACCTGGAGGTGTGTGGGGGGCACCTCAGTACCTGGGTTTGTGGGTGGGGGGCACCCCCATACGTGACGACATGGGGAGGGGGTGCCTGAACCCCCAGAAGTCTGTGTGTGCCCTGGGAGGGGTCAGGGGGGTCTCTCCCAGACTCGGGGGTCTGTGGGTGCCCTGATGGGGTCAGGGGGGTCTCTCCCGGACTGAGGGGTCTGTGGGTGCCCTGGGAGGGATCAGAGGGGTCTCTCCCAAATTCTGGGGTCTGTGGGTGCCCTGGGAG
>NW_020928562.1:0-1965 GCF_003984885.1 Neopelma chrysocephalum | reverse complement strand
GTCCCCGTGTGTCCCACTGTCCCCCAGTGCCACCCTTAGGACCCATCCCCGTGTCCCCCCGTCCCCGTGTGACGCGCTGTCCCCCAGGGCCACCCCGAGGGCCCGTCCCCTGTCCCCGTGTGACGCGCTGTCCCCCAGGGCCACACCAAGGGCCCGTTCCTCGTCAGCGCCCCGCTCTCCACCATCATCAACTGGGAGCGGGAGTTCCAGATGTGGGCCCCGGCCTTCTACGTGGTCACCTACACCGGGGACAAGGACAGCAGGGCCATCATCCGCGAGAACGAGTTCTCCTTCGACGACAACGCCATGAAGGGCGGCAAGAAGGCCTTCAAGATGAAGGTGGGCAGGGCAGGGGGCACCCGGGGCACTGTATGGGATGAGGGGGTGGCACCCGGGCACCGGGGTCACTGTATGGGATGAGGGGGTGGCACCCGGGCACGGGGGGCACTGTATGGGATGAGGGGGGACACCTGGGCACGGGGGGCACTGTATGGGATGGGGGGGGGACACCTGGGCACGGGGGGCACTGTATGGGATGGGGGGGGACACCTGGGCATGGGGGGCACTGTATGGGATGAGGGGGGACACCCGGACACGGGGGTCACTGTATGGGATGAGGGGGTGGCACCCAGGCACAGGGTCACTGTATGGGATGAGGGGGTGGCACCCACACACCGGGGGCACTGTATGGGATGAGGGGGGGCACCCGGGCACAGGGGGCACTTTGGGGATGAGGGGGTGGCACCCACACACCAGGGGCACTGTATGGGATGAGGGGGTGGCACCCAGACAGCGGGGTCACTGTGGGGACAAGGGAGTGGGGGTGCCCTGTTCCCCCAACCCCCCACCGGGGGGGTATTGGGATGGTGTGTGGGGGTCACAGTGGGGTGGGGGTGCCCTGTTCCCCCAATTCCCCCCCAAGGGATATCAGGGTGGTGTGGGGGGGGTCCCAGTGGGTTGGGGGTACCCTGTTCCCCCAATCCCCCCCCCAGAGGGGTATCAGGGTGGTGTGGGTGGGTCCTTGCAGGATGAGGGTGCCCTGTTCCCCCAATCCCCCCCCCAGAGGGGTATTGGGGTGGTGTGGGGGGTCCCTATGGGGTGGGGGTGCCCTGTTCCCCCAATCCCACCCCAGGGGGGGATCAGGGGTGTTTTGTAGGTCCCAGTGGGGTGGGGGTGCCCTGTTCCCCCAATCCCCCCCAGAGGGGTATCGGGGTGGTGTAGGGGCGTCCCCATGGGGTGGGGGTGCCCTGGCCCCCCTCCCCATTCGCTGACCCCCCCCCTGCAGAGGGAGGCCCAGGTGAAGTTCCACGTGCTGCTCACGTCCTACGAGCTGATCACCATCGACCAGGCGGCGCTGGGCTCCATCCGCTGGGCCTGTCTCGTCGTGGACGAGGCCCATCGCCTCAAAAACAACCAGTCCAAGGTGCCCAGGGGTTGGGGGGCACGGGAGGGGCACCCCCAGTGACTGGGGTGGGTCAGAGGGTGACCCCTGGGTTGGGTCAGAGGGGTCACTCCCAAATTCTGGGGTCTGTGGGTGCCCTGGGTTGGGTCAGAGGGGTCACTCCCAAATTCTGGGGTCTGTGGATGTCCTGATGGTGTCAGAGGGGTCTCTCCCAGACTCAGGGGTCCGTGGGTGCTTTGGGTGGGGTCAGGGGGGTCAATCCCAACCTAAGGACGTGAGTGGGGGGCACCCCAATACCTGGAGGTGTGTGGGGGGCACCTCAGTACCTGGGTTTGTGGGTGGGGGGCACCCCCATACGTGACGACATGGGGAGGGGGTGCCTGAACCCCCAGAAGTCTGTGTGTGCCCTGGGAGGGGTCAGGGGGGTCTCTCCCAGACTCGGGGGTCTGTGGGTGCCCTGATGGGGTCAGGGGGGTCTCTCCCGGACTGAGGGGTCTGTGGGTGCCCTGGGAGGGATCAGAGGGGTCTCTCCCAAATTCTGGGGTCTGTGGGTGCCCTGGGAG
>NW_020928561.1:0-3376 GCF_003984885.1 Neopelma chrysocephalum | reverse complement strand
GGGACACCGGGACATTTGGGGACATGGGGGGACACCAGGACATGGGGGGACATCAGGACATGAGAGGATGTGGGGACATGGAGGGACACCAGGACATGGGGGGACACCAGGACACGGGGGAATGTGGGGACATGGGGGGACACCAGGACATGGGGATACCACAGGGACGTGGGGACACTGCGGGGACACCATGAGGACACCGGAACACCTTGGGGACATGGGGACACATCAGGGACACCACGGGGACACCGGAACACCTCGGGGACATGGGGACACCACAGGGACACCATGGGGACACTGGGACACCTCGGGTACAGGGGGACACTGTGGGGACACACAGGGACACTGTGGGGACACGGGGTTTCTGTGGGGACACGGGAGGACACGGGGACACCACGAGGACCCCCAGTGTCCCCCCCGGTGTCCCCCCGGTGTCCCCAACGCCGTCCCTGCCCCCCGCAGTGCCCGGTGCTGAAGGGGCGGGTGCAGAAGATCCTGTACTGGAGGTGGGGGGAGCCGCCCCCCCCCCGTGGCCCCCCCCGGGGCCCCCCCGCCCGAGGGACCCCCCCAGGCCCTGCAGGGCCGCTCCGAGAGGGAGTTCTTCGTCAAGTGGGTCGGGCTCTCCTACTGGCACTGCTCCTGGATCAAGGAGCTGCAGGTACGGGGAGGCTGCACCCCAAAAACTGCACCCCAAAAACACCCGGGGGGGGCTCACAAAACCAGTTTGGGAGGGCTCCAGTATGGGGGGGGGTTGATAGAACCAGTTTGGGGGGGCTGATCCTGGCCATGCTCCTGGATCAAGGAGCTGCAGGTACCGGGGGGGCTGCACCCCAAAAACTGCACCCCAAAAACACCCGGGGGGGGCTCCAGTATGGGGGGGCTTCACAGAACCAGTTTGGGGGGGTTCTGATACTGGGAGGGTCTGATATACCCAGTTTGGGGGGCCCCTGTAGTTGGGGTGATGGTGGGGAGTCCCTAGGACTGGAGGACACCCCAATATCCCCAACCACGAGGGTCCCTCCCCACTCTTGGGGTCAAGGGACACCACAACGAGCCCCCCCATCCCCGAGGCAGAGCGAGGGGGGTGGGCTGCACCCCCCTTCCCCCTCTTCCTCCTGGGGGGGGGTCGGGGGGATCACTGGGGTGCCCCCCTCTGACTTTGGGGTGTCCCCCCCCCTGCAGCTGGAGATCTTCCACCTGGTGATGTACCGGAACTACCAGCGGAAGAACGACATGGACGAGCCCCCCCCCCCTGGATTACGGCTCCGGGGACGACGACCCCAAGAGCGAGAAGAGGGGAGGGGCGGGGGGGGACCCCCTTTTCGGGGGGATGGAGGAGCGGTTCTACCGCTACGGCATCAAACCCGAGTGGATGACGGTGCATCGCATCATCAACCACAGGTGGGACCCCCGGGGAACCCCCCAAATCACCCCCAAATCCAGCAGGGATAGAGGGGGGTATTGGGGTGGGGAAGGGGAGCGCCCAGGAGGGGGGGTTGGGGGTACCCCTGGTGCCCATGGGGACATTTTGGGCATCTGTGGGGACACTTTTGGCACCTCGGCAGCCAGGGGTGGCCCTTGATCTGAGGGATCCCCAGGGACCCCCCCAGAGCACCCCCAAATCCAGCAGGGATAGAGGGGGTGTCGGGGTGGGGAAAGGGAGCGCCTGGGAGGGGGGGTCGAGGACACCCCCGGGCACCTGTAGGGACATTCTGGGCACCCATGGGTCCTCTGAGGGCACCTCAGCACCCAGGAGTGGCTCTGGATCTGAGGGACCCCCAAGGACCCCCCCAGAGCACCCCCAAATCCAGCAGGGATAGAGGGGGGTATTGGGGTGGGGAAGGGGAGCGCCTGGGAGGGGGTTTGGGGACACCCCTGGCACCTGTGGGGACATTCTGGTACCTGTGGGGACATTTTGGGCACCTCAGCACCCAGGAGTGGCCCTGGATCCGAAGGACCCCCGGGGCACCCCCAAATCCAGCAGGAATAGAGGGGGGTATTGAGGTGGGGAAAGGGAGCGCCTGGGAGGGGGGACAGGGGACACCCCTGGCACCCGTGGGGACATTCTGGCACGTGTAGGTCCTCTAAGGACACCCCCAGCACCCACTGGGACGGTCAGACACTGTCCCCAGGTGACCCCGTGTCCCATCCCTGTCCCCAGCTGTCCCCTGTCCTGTGTGACACTGTCCCCAGGTGACCCCATGTCCCGTCCCTGTCCCCAGGTGACCCCGTGTCCTGGTGACTCCCTCCATGTGTCCCTGTCCCCAGGTGACCCCGTGTCCTGGGTGTGACGCTGTCCAAGTGTCCCCATGTCCCCTCCATGTCCTCACGTCACCCCATATCCTGTCTGTGTGTCCCTGTCCCTGGGTGACCCCATGGCTCCAGGTGGCCCCAGGTGTCCCCTCGTGTCCTCATGTGACCCCGTGTCCTGTCCGTGTGTCACCCTGTCCAAGGGACCCCTTGTCCCCTCCGTGTCCTCAGGTGACCCCCTGTCCCCTCCATGTGTCCCTGTCCCACTGACCCCCGTGTCCCCTCTGTGTCCCCAGGTGACCCTGTGTCCCCTCCATGACCCTGTCCTCAGGTGACCCCATGTCCTGTCCATGTGTCCCTGTCCCCAGGTGACCCCATGTCCCCTCTGTGTCCCTGTCCCACTGACCCCATGCCCCCTCTGTGTGTCCCCAGGTGACCTCGTGTCCCCTCCATGTGTCCCTGTCCCCAGTGACCTCCCTGTCCCCTCTGTGTCCCCAGGTGACCCCGTGTCCCCTCCATGTGTCCCTGTCCCCAGTGACCCCGCTGTCCCCTCTGTGTCCCCAGGTGACCCCGTGTCCCCTCCATGTCCCCAGCTGACCCCATATCCCCTCCCTGTCCCCAGGTGACCCCCATGTCCCCTCTGTGTCCCCAGGTGACCCCGTGTCCCCTCCGTGACCCTGTCCCCAGGTGACCCCTGTGCTGGCATGTCCCCATGTCCCTGGTGGCAACCGGGTGACCCCTGGTGGCATTTGTGTCCCTTGCACGTCCCCTGCTGTCACCTGGACCCCGATGGCACGTGACACCCTGTGCCTGGCCCCACAGTCCCCTGACTGTCCCTGCGTCCCCAGGGGTCCCTGGTGCCACCCGTGGGTGTCCCTGGGAATGCTCAGTGTCCCCGTGGGTGGCTGCTGCCACCCATGGTGCCCCATGTGCCCGGGTACTCGGTGCCCCCATGGTTCTTGGTGTCCCCAATGGTGCCCAGTGTCCTCCTGGTGCCCCCTCTGTGCCCTTTGTCCCCCGGGTGCCTGTTTTCCCCATGGTGCCCATTGTCCCCTGGTGCCCCCTGTGTGCCCATTGTCCCCCAGGTGCCCATTGTCCCCCGGGTGCCTGTTGTCCCCATGGTGCC
>NW_020928560.1:0-3267 GCF_003984885.1 Neopelma chrysocephalum | reverse complement strand
GGGACACCGGGACATTTGGGGACATGGGGGGACACCAGGACATGGGGATACCACAGGGACGTGGGGACACTGCGGGGACACCATGAGGACACCGGAACACCTTGGGGACATGGGGACACATCAGGGACACCACGGGGACACCGGAACACCTCGGGGACATGGGGACACCACAGGGACACCATGGGGACACTGGGACACCTCGGGTACAGGGGGACACTGTGGGGACACACAGGGACACTGTGGGGACACGGGGTTTCTGTGGGGACACGGGAGGACACGGGGACACCACGAGGACCCCCAGTGTCCCCCCCGGTGTCCCCCCGGTGTCCCCAACGCCGTCCCTGCCCCCCGCAGTGCCCGGTGCTGAAGGGGCGGGTGCAGAAGATCCTGTACTGGAGGGGGGGGGGCCCCCCCCCCCCCGTGGCCCCCCCCGGGGCCCCCCCGCCCGAGGGACCCCCCCAGGCCCTGCAGGGCCGCTCCGAGAGGGAGTTCTTCGTCAAGTGGGTCGGGCTCTCCTACTGGCACTGCTCCTGGATCAAGGAGCTGCAGGTACGGGGAGGCTGCACCCCAAAAACTGCACCCCAAAAACACCCGGGGGGGGCTCACAAAACCAGTTTGGGAGGGCTCCAGTATGGGGGGGGGTTGATAGAACCAGTTTGGGGGGGCTGATCCTGGCCATGCTCCTGGATCAAGGAGCTGCAGGTACCGGGGGGGCTGCACCCCAAAAACTGCACCCCAAAAACACCCGGGGGGGGCTCCAGTATGGGGGGGCTTCACAGAACCAGTTTGGGGGGGTTCTGATACTGGGAGGGTCTGATATACCCAGTTTGGGGGGCCCCTGTAGTTGGGGTGATGGTGGGGAGTCCCTAGGACTGGAGGACACCCCAATATCCCCAACCACGAGGGTCCCTCCCCACTCTTGGGGTCAAGGGACACCACAACGAGCCCCCCCATCCCCGAGGCAGAGCGAGGGGGGTGGGCTGCACCCCCCTTCCCCCTCTTCCTCCTGGGGGGGGGTCGGGGGGATCACTGGGGTGCCCCCCTCTGACTTTGGGGTGTCCCCCCCCCTGCAGCTGGAGATCTTCCACCTGGTGATGTACCGGAACTACCAGCGGAAGAACGACATGGACGAGCCCCCCCCCCCTGGATTACGGCTCCGGGGACGACGACCCCAAGAGCGAGAAGAGGGGAGGGGCGGGGGGGGACCCCCTTTTCGGGGGGATGGAGGAGCGGTTCTACCGCTACGGCATCAAACCCGAGTGGATGACGGTGCATCGCATCATCAACCACAGGTGGGACCCCCGGGGAACCCCCCAAATCACCCCCAAATCCAGCAGGGATAGAGGGGGGGATTGGGGTGGGGAAGGGGAGCGCCCAGGAGGGGGGGTTGGGGGTACCCCTGGTGCCCATGGGGACATTTTGGGCATCTGTGGGGACACTTTTGGCACCTCGGCAGCCAGGGGTGGCCCTTGATCTGAGGGATCCCCAGGGACCCCCCCAGAGCACCCCCAAATCCAGCAGGGATAGAGGGGGTGTCGGGGTGGGGAAAGGGAGCGCCTGGGAGGGGGGGTCGAGGACACCCCCGGGCACCTGTAGGGACATTCTGGGCACCCATGGGTCCTCTGAGGGCACCTCAGCACCCAGGAGTGGCTCTGGATCTGAGGGACCCCCAAGGACCCCCCCAGAGCACCCCCAAATCCAGCAGGGATAGAGGGGGGTATTGGGGTGGGGAAGGGGAGCGCCTGGGAGGGGGTTTGGGGACACCCCTGGCACCTGTGGGGACATTCTGGTACCTGTGGGGACATTTTGGGCACCTCAGCACCCAGGAGTGGCCCTGGATCCGAAGGACCCCCGGGGCACCCCCAAATCCAGCAGGAATAGAGGGGGGTATTGAGGTGGGGAAAGGGAGCGCCTGGGAGGGGGGACAGGGGACACCCCTGGCACCCGTGGGGACATTCTGGCACGTGTAGGTCCTCTAAGGACACCCCCAGCACCCACTGGGACGGTCAGACACTGTCCCCAGGTGACCCCGTGTCCCATCCCTGTCCCCAGCTGTCCCCTGTCCTGTGTGACACTGTCCCCAGGTGACCCCATGTCCCGTCCCTGTCCCCAGGTGACCCCGTGTCCTGGTGACTCCCTCCATGTGTCCCTGTCCCCAGGTGACCCCGTGTCCTGGGTGTGACGCTGTCCAAGTGTCCCCATGTCCCCTCCATGTCCTCACGTCACCCCATATCCTGTCTGTGTGTCCCTGTCCCTGGGTGACCCCATGGCTCCAGGTGGCCCCAGGTGTCCCCTCGTGTCCTCATGTGACCCCGTGTCCTGTCCGTGTGTCACCCTGTCCAAGGGACCCCTTGTCCCCTCCGTGTCCTCAGGTGACCCCCTGTCCCCTCCATGTGTCCCTGTCCCACTGACCCCCGTGTCCCCTCTGTGTCCCCAGGTGACCCTGTGTCCCCTCCATGACCCTGTCCTCAGGTGACCCCATGTCCTGTCCATGTGTCCCTGTCCCCAGGTGACCCCATGTCCCCTCTGTGTCCCTGTCCCACTGACCCCATGCCCCCTCTGTGTGTCCCCAGGTGACCTCGTGTCCCCTCCATGTGTCCCTGTCCCCAGTGACCTCCCTGTCCCCTCTGTGTCCCCAGGTGACCCCGTGTCCCCTCCATGTGTCCCTGTCCCCAGTGACCCCGCTGTCCCCTCTGTGTCCCCAGGTGACCCCGTGTCCCCTCCATGTCCCCAGCTGACCCCATATCCCCTCCCTGTCCCCAGGTGACCCCCATGTCCCCTCTGTGTCCCCAGGTGACCCCGTGTCCCCTCCGTGACCCTGTCCCCAGGTGACCCCTGTGCTGGCATGTCCCCATGTCCCTGGTGGCAACCGGGTGACCCCTGGTGGCATTTGTGTCCCTTGCACGTCCCCTGCTGTCACCTGGACCCCGATGGCACGTGACACCCTGTGCCTGGCCCCACAGTCCCCTGACTGTCCCTGCGTCCCCAGGGGTCCCTGGTGCCACCCGTGGGTGTCCCTGGGAATGCTCAGTGTCCCCGTGGGTGGCTGCTGCCACCCATGGTGCCCCATGTGCCCGGGTACTCGGTGCCCCCATGGTTCTTGGTGTCCCCAATGGTGCCCAGTGTCCTCCTGGTGCCCCCTCTGTGCCCTTTGTCCCCCGGGTGCCTGTTTTCCCCATGGTGCCCATTGTCCCCTGGTGCCCCCTGTGTGCCCATTGTCCCCCAGGTGCCCATTGTCCCCCGGGTGCCTGTTGTCCCCATGGTGCC
>NW_020928559.1:2275-3201 GCF_003984885.1 Neopelma chrysocephalum | reverse complement strand
CCCCAGGTGCCCATTGTCCCCCGGGTGCCTGTTGTCCCCATGGTGCCCGTTGTCCCCCATTGTCCCCATGGTGCCCATTGTCCCCTGGTGCCCCCCATGTGCCCATTGTCCCCATGGTGCCTATTGTCCCCCACTGTCCCCCAGATTCCCACTGTCCCCCTGGTGCCCCCCGTGTGCCCTTTGTCCCCCGTTGTCCCCCAGGTGCCCATTGTCCCCTGGGTGCCTGTTGTCCCCATGGTGCCCGCCGTGTGCCCTTTGTCCCCATGGCACCCTTTGTCCCCCACTGTCCCCCTGGTACCCCCCGTGTGCCCTTTGTCCCCCGTTGTCCCCCAGGTGCCCACTGTCCCCCGGGTGCCTGTTGCCCCCCGTTGCCCCCCAGTGCCCAGGGTGATGCAGTGCCCCCCTGGGGTCCCTGTTGTCCCCTGTTGTCTCCCGGTGTCTCCCGTGTACCTGTTGCCCCCCGGGGTGTCACAGTGCCCCCCCAGGTGCCTGTTGCCTCCTGTTGCCCCCTGTTGTCCCCCATTGCCCCCTGTTGCCCCCAAGTGCCTGTTGTCCCCTGGGTGCCCGTTGCCCCCCGGTGACGCAGTGCCTGCTGGGTGCCTGTTGCCCCCTGTTGTCCCCAGTCCCCCCTGTTGCCCCCTGGGTGCCCGTTGTCCCCTGTTACCCCCCGGGTTCTGGTTGCCCCGCATTGCCCCCTGTTGCCCCCCTGGGTGCCCGTTGCCCCCCGTTGCCTCCTGTTGCCCCCTGTTGCCCCCCCGGGTGCCCGTTGCCCCCTGTTGCCTCCCATTGCCCCCTGTTGCCCCCTTGGGTGCCACTTGCCCCCCGTTGCCCCCCTGTTGCCCCCCCTGCTGCCCCCTGGGTGCCGGTTGCCCCCCGTTGCCCCCCGGGTGCTGGTTGCCCCCCGTTGCTCCCCTGTCGCCCCCCTG
>NW_020928559.1:0-2175 GCF_003984885.1 Neopelma chrysocephalum | reverse complement strand
GGGACATGGGGGACACAGGGACATGGGGGGACACGGGGACACAGGGACATGGCTACTGGAAACACTGGTGAGGGATGGGGGGCACGGGGGGCACAGGGGCACAGGGACATGGGGGGACACAGGGACATGGGGGGCACTGTATCCCCAATATTCTCACGCTGCCACATGTCCCCATGTCCCCCCCGTGTCCTCATGTCTGTGTGTCCCTTGTCCCCCCTCCATGTCCCTGTGCCCCCCCTTGCGTCCCCATCCCCATCCCGGCATCCCCGTGACCCCATCTCTGCCTGTGTCTCCCCATATCCCTGTGTCCCACTCATCCCCCTCCGGTGTTCCCGTGTCCCCCCATGTCCCCTGTGTGTCCCCCATGTCCCCTGTGTCCCCCATGTCTCCTCGTGTCCCCCATGTCCCCTGTGTGTCCCCCCATATCCCTGTGTCCCACTCATCCCCCTCTGCTGTTCCCGTGTCCCTTGTGTCCCCCCCATGTCCCCCCCCTGTCCCCCCTGTCCCCTGTGTGTCCCCCATGTCCCCCCATGTCCCCTGTGTGTCCCCCGTGTCCCCCCATGTCCCCCCTGTCCCCCCATGTCCCTTGTGTCCCCCCCCATGTCCCCTCGTGTCCCCAGGGAGGTGTTCATGGGGGAGGACCCGGCCCAGCCCCGGCGCTACAAGAAGAAGAAGAAGGAGACGCCGGGGGAGGGACCCCCCGACTCCCCCACCAATGACGTGAGTGCCGGGACATGGGGGACCCCCTGGGACCCCTCAGGGTCCCCCCAAACCTGAGTGTCCCCCTGAGACACCTGGATCCCCCCCGTGGACTCTCGAGTTCTCTGGACACCCCCCCAAACCTGGGGTTCCCCCAGTCCTGGGTCCCCTCTAAACCTGGGACCCCCCGAAACCTGGGGTCCCCCCCAAACCTGGGGTCACGCAGCCCTGGGTCCCCCCCTAAACCTGGGACCCTTTCCAGACCCTTAGTTCCCACCTGGAAATCTGGGTCACCCCGTGGACCCTTGGGACCCCCAGACACCTGGGTCCCCCAACTCCTCCATGTCCTTAACTACCCCTCCATGTGTCCATGGGGGGTTTTGGGGTACCCTGACCCCCTGTGCCCCCCCCCCAAACCCCATTCCCTCCTGGAACCCCGAGTCCCCCGACACCTCCACACCCTCACCCCCTCTCTGTGTCCGTGGGGGGGTTTTGGGATGCCCTGACCCCCTGTGCCCCCCTCCAATCCTGGTTCCCTCCTGGACCCCTGAGTCCTCCAACACCTCCACACTCTCACCCCTCTCTATGTGCCTTTGGGGGGCTTTTGGGGTGCCCTGACCCCCTGTGACGCCCCCAAACTTGGGGTCTCTTCTAATCTGGGTGTTCCCCAAACACCTGAGTCCCCCCAAACCCTGTTCCCTCGTGAAGCCCCGAATCCCCTGACACCTCCACGCCCTCACCCCCCTCTGTGTGTCCGTGGGGGGGTTTTGGGGTGCCCTTGGGGTCTCTTCCAATCTGGATGTTCCCCAAACACCTCAGTCACCCCAAACCCCGTTCCCTCCCGGACCCCCGAGTCCCCCGACACCTGCACACCCTCACCCCTCTCTGTGTGTCCATGGGGGGGTTTTGGGGTGCCCTGTGCCCCCCCTGACCCTGCCATGCCCCCCAGCCGACGGTGAAGTACGAGACGCAGCCGCGGTTCATCACGGCCACGGGCGGGACCCTCCACCTCTACCAGCTCGAGGGGCTCAACTGGCTGCGCTTCTCCTGGGCCCAGAGCACCGACACCATCCTGGCCGACGAGATGGGGCTGGGCAAGACCATCCAGACCATCGTCTTCCTCTACTCCCTCTACAAGGAGGTGGGTGAGGGAGCGCCCGCCCGGCACGGGGTGGGGCGGGGGGGCACCTCTGCGGGCCTGGGGGGCACCCAAGTAGGCCTGGGGGCACCTACGTGGTCATTGGGGGCACCCAAGAGGGTCTGGGGGCACCTACGTGGTCATTGGGGGCACCCAAGTGGGCCTGGGGGCACCTACATGGTCATTGGGGTCACCTGTGTGGTCATTGGGTCACCCACATGGTCACTGTGGTTGCCCACATGGTCATTGAGGTCACCCATGTGGTCACTGGGGGCACCCACATGGGCCTGGGGTCACTTACATGGTTATTGGGGTCACCTACATGGGCCTGGGGTCAC
>NW_020928558.1:2275-3071 GCF_003984885.1 Neopelma chrysocephalum | reverse complement strand
CCCCAGGTGCCCATTGTCCCCCGGGTGCCTGTTGTCCCCATGGTGCCCGTTGTCCCCCATTGTCCCCATGGTGCCCATTGTCCCCTGGTGCCCCCCATGTGCCCATTGTCCCCATGGTGCCTATTGTCCCCCACTGTCCCCCAGATTCCCACTGTCCCCCTGGTGCCCCCCGTGTGCCCTTTGTCCCCCGTTGTCCCCCAGGTGCCCACTGTCCCCCGGGTGCCTGTTGCCCCCCGTTGCCCCCCAGTGCCCAGGGTGATGCAGTGCCCCCCTGGGGTCCCTGTTGTCCCCTGTTGTCTCCCGGTGTCTCCCGTGTACCTGTTGCCCCCCGGGGTGTCACAGTGCCCCCCCCAGGTGCCTGTTGCCTCCTGTTGCCCCCTGTTGTCCCCCATTGCCCCCTGTTGCCCCCAAGTGCCTGTTGTCCCCTGGGTGCCCGTTGCCCCCCGGTGACGCAGTGCCTGCTGGGTGCCTGTTGCCCCCTGTTGTCCCCAGTCCCCCCTGTTGCCCCCTGGGTGCCCGTTGTCCCCTGTTACCCCCCGGGTTCTGGTTGCCCCGCATTGCCCCCTGTTGCCCCCCTGGGTGCCCGTTGCCCCCCGTTGCCTCCTGTTGCCCCCTGTTGCCCCCCCCGGGTGCCCGTTGCCCCCTGTTGCCTCCCATTGCCCCCTGTTGCCCCCTTGGGTGCCACTTGCCCCCCGTTGCCCCCCTGTTGCCCCCCCTGCTGCCCCCTGGGTGCCGGTTGCCCCCCGTTGCCCCCCGGGTGCTGGTTGCCCCCCGTTGCTCCCCTGTCGCCCCCCTG
>NW_020928558.1:0-2175 GCF_003984885.1 Neopelma chrysocephalum | reverse complement strand
GGGACATGGGGGACACAGGGACATGGGGGGACACGGGGACACAGGGACATGGCTACTGGAAACACTGGTGAGGGATGGGGGGCACGGGGGGCACAGGGGCACAGGGACATGGGGGGACACAGGGACATGGGGGGCACTGTATCCCCAATATTCTCACGCTGCCACATGTCCCCATGTCCCCCCCGTGTCCTCATGTCTGTGTGTCCCTTGTCCCCCCTCCATGTCCCTGTGCCCCCCCTTGCGTCCCCATCCCCATCCCGGCATCCCCGTGACCCCATCTCTGCCTGTGTCTCCCCATATCCCTGTGTCCCACTCATCCCCCTCCGGTGTTCCCGTGTCCCCCCATGTCCCCTGTGTGTCCCCCATGTCCCCTGTGTCCCCCATGTCTCCTCGTGTCCCCCATGTCCCCTGTGTGTCCCCCCATATCCCTGTGTCCCACTCATCCCCCTCTGCTGTTCCCGTGTCCCTTGTGTCCCCCCCATGTCCCCCCCCTGTCCCCCCTGTCCCCTGTGTGTCCCCCATGTCCCCCCATGTCCCCTGTGTGTCCCCCGTGTCCCCCCATGTCCCCCCTGTCCCCCCATGTCCCTTGTGTCCCCCCCCATGTCCCCTCGTGTCCCCAGGGAGGTGTTCATGGGGGAGGACCCGGCCCAGCCCCGGCGCTACAAGAAGAAGAAGAAGGAGACGCCGGGGGAGGGACCCCCCGACTCCCCCACCAATGACGTGAGTGCCGGGACATGGGGGACCCCCTGGGACCCCTCAGGGTCCCCCCAAACCTGAGTGTCCCCCTGAGACACCTGGATCCCCCCCGTGGACTCTCGAGTTCTCTGGACACCCCCCCAAACCTGGGGTTCCCCCAGTCCTGGGTCCCCTCTAAACCTGGGACCCCCCGAAACCTGGGGTCCCCCCCAAACCTGGGGTCACGCAGCCCTGGGTCCCCCCCTAAACCTGGGACCCTTTCCAGACCCTTAGTTCCCACCTGGAAATCTGGGTCACCCCGTGGACCCTTGGGACCCCCAGACACCTGGGTCCCCCAACTCCTCCATGTCCTTAACTACCCCTCCATGTGTCCATGGGGGGTTTTGGGGTACCCTGACCCCCTGTGCCCCCCCCCCAAACCCCATTCCCTCCTGGAACCCCGAGTCCCCCGACACCTCCACACCCTCACCCCCTCTCTGTGTCCGTGGGGGGGTTTTGGGATGCCCTGACCCCCTGTGCCCCCCTCCAATCCTGGTTCCCTCCTGGACCCCTGAGTCCTCCAACACCTCCACACTCTCACCCCTCTCTATGTGCCTTTGGGGGGCTTTTGGGGTGCCCTGACCCCCTGTGACGCCCCCAAACTTGGGGTCTCTTCTAATCTGGGTGTTCCCCAAACACCTGAGTCCCCCCAAACCCTGTTCCCTCGTGAAGCCCCGAATCCCCTGACACCTCCACGCCCTCACCCCCCTCTGTGTGTCCGTGGGGGGGTTTTGGGGTGCCCTTGGGGTCTCTTCCAATCTGGATGTTCCCCAAACACCTCAGTCACCCCAAACCCCGTTCCCTCCCGGACCCCCGAGTCCCCCGACACCTGCACACCCTCACCCCTCTCTGTGTGTCCATGGGGGGGTTTTGGGGTGCCCTGTGCCCCCCCTGACCCTGCCATGCCCCCCAGCCGACGGTGAAGTACGAGACGCAGCCGCGGTTCATCACGGCCACGGGCGGGACCCTCCACCTCTACCAGCTCGAGGGGCTCAACTGGCTGCGCTTCTCCTGGGCCCAGAGCACCGACACCATCCTGGCCGACGAGATGGGGCTGGGCAAGACCATCCAGACCATCGTCTTCCTCTACTCCCTCTACAAGGAGGTGGGTGAGGGAGCGCCCGCCCGGCACGGGGTGGGGCGGGGGGGCACCTCTGCGGGCCTGGGGGGCACCCAAGTAGGCCTGGGGGCACCTACGTGGTCATTGGGGGCACCCAAGAGGGTCTGGGGGCACCTACGTGGTCATTGGGGGCACCCAAGTGGGCCTGGGGGCACCTACATGGTCATTGGGGTCACCTGTGTGGTCATTGGGTCACCCACATGGTCACTGTGGTTGCCCACATGGTCATTGAGGTCACCCATGTGGTCACTGGGGGCACCCACATGGGCCTGGGGTCACTTACATGGTTATTGGGGTCACCTACATGGGCCTGGGGTCAC
>NW_020928557.1:0-634 GCF_003984885.1 Neopelma chrysocephalum | reverse complement strand
TACTCTTGTCAACTTCACTGCCTTCCTCTGGACTTGCTCCAACAGTTCCATGTCCTCTTACGTTGGGGACACCAGAACTGTACACACTACTGCAGGTGGGGTCTCACAAGAGCAGAGCAGAGGGGGAGAATCACCTCCCTCGATCTGCTGGCCACACTCCTTTTGATGCAGCCCAGGATTTTGTTGGCTTTCTGGGCTGTGAGCTCACACTGCCAGCTTGTGTTGAGTTTTTCATCTACCATCACCCCCAAGTCCTTCTCTGCAGGGCTACTCTCAATCAGTTCTCCCTCCAACCTGTAGTTGTGCCTGGGATTGCCCTGACCCAGGTGTAGGACCTTGCACTTTGCTTTGTTGAACTTCATGAGGTTTCCATTGGCCCACCTCTCAAGCCTGTCAAGGTCCCCCTGGGTGGCATCTCTTCCCTCCAGTGTGTGACTGCACCACACAGCTTGGTGTCATCAGTGAACCTGGTGACATCAGTAAACTGAGGGTGCCACTGATCCCACTGTCCATCACCAACAAAGGTGCTAAACAGGATCAGCCCCAGTACTGACCCCTGAGGGACACCACTTGTCTCTGGACTCCGCATGGACAATGAGCCACTGACCACAACTCTTTGCATGGCCATCCAGCC
>NW_020928556.1:0-15942 GCF_003984885.1 Neopelma chrysocephalum | reverse complement strand
ATGGACAATGAGCCACTGACCACAACTCTTTGCATGGCCATCCAGCCTTTCTTCAGCTGCCCAGTTCTTTATCTATCCATCAAATCCACGTCTCTCCAATTTAGAGACAAGGATGTCATGTGGGACAGTGTCAAACGCTTTGCATAAGCCCAGCTAGAGGATGTCAGTTGCTCTAGGCCTGTCACCCAATAGTGTAGCCCCATCAAAGAAGGTCACTAGATTTGTCAGACATGATTTCCCTTTTGTAAAGCCATTTTGGCTGTTACTAATGACTTCTTTGTTTTCCTTGTGCCTTAGCATAGTTTCCAGGAAAATCTGCTCCATGGTCTTGCCTGGTGCATAGGTGAACCTGACTGGTCTGTAGTTCCCGGGGTCTTCTGCTACTTCTTTTTAAATATAGGGGGGGTTATTTCCATTTTTTCCAGTAATCTGGAACTTCACCTGACTGCCACAATTTTTCAAAAATGATGGATAGTGGCTTAGCAACTTTGTCACCAGCTCCCTCAGAACTCCTTCCTGAGAAAATCATCCTTCCTTCCTGAGAAGGGTCTTGTCTCCAACTTGCTACAAATCTGGCTTTCTAAGTTTATGGGTCTTTAGATTATGAAAAGCAAAAGATAGTGTACTTTGGTAACTATTGGGAAATGGATGCACGGAAGTTGATAAAATGAAGCAGAAAACTGACCTTTGTAATTTATAGCAATAATCTCTAACACATTTAGATGATAGTACAATGAATCATTCTTCTTTGGTGCCAGAATGATTCTCCTAATTTGGCAGACCTACCTTCTGTTAATAATCTGGCTTTTTTTTTTTTTTTTTTTTTTTTTTTTTGAGGCTACAATCCAGAATGATTATTTGCTAGGATCACAGTTAGGATCACAATCTGTGGGGAGGTTTCCTCTACTGCTCAGAACTAATTTTCTGGACAGAAAGTTCCTTTTTGTCTATGGATATATTGCCTTCAAGATGTAGTGCAGGAAGGTTTGCATGGCTAGCAGTTGATTTACTGTTTTAATTTAAACTGCCATTTATTTATTTAATATAGCAGTAAAAGCTTTCTGTTGTTTAGTGTGAGGTGTTCTGTTAATAGCAATGGCAATACTTTTCACTTATGCTAAAATATAGCATTCTTACCTCTTTTTTTGTAATTTTTTTAATGACTCTTTATAAAGGTTTTAAATGTAATGGAGTCAAATATCGTGGTAAAAAATAGGATTGGCCTGCGTATAGTTTTAGCTGCTACAGTGCTGCCAATGAAGAAATTAGGATTTCTCTTAAGACATCAGTGAAATGCTCCTTTAGTTTTGAAAGAAATTTGTGTGTCACTATTGCTTTCAGGCCACCCCAGGCAATCATGTTCATAGACAATGATGTTGATATTATTACCGATGGCAGATGCCTCTCCCTAACAGAGCTGAGGGCAGGATGAGAACTGACTTCTCTGAGCTTGAACTGTAAATTTTGCTTGGTGAAAAAAAGTCTTCCTAATATTTAACATTAAACTAGTCTCTTTTATTTAAGCACTCACAGTGCTTTGCAAACCTTAGCTAATGAAGCCTTACAACACCCCACAGTGCGCTGTAGGAAAGTGCTGTATGGGATTATTAGGTTGAAGCACTGCCAGCTGGCAAAGAGCCCTATGAATGTCCTCCTGCTGCTCCACCAGGCATGAGACAGACCCACTCAGAGACCTGCTTGGCTACTCTCCATCATCAAAACTAGACAGATCTCTCTGAAGGTGTGCCGGGGCTGTATCAGTTGTGGCATGTTTGATAATGACATTCAGATGTAACTCTTTTTCTGTAATAATAAACTGATTCCTTCTTAAGGCAGTTATAAGATGATGTAACTGCACTCAGTGTTGCAGCCCAGCCCTTCTATATGGGCTCCTTGGGCTTCCCTTCAACTCCTCCTTCTTGCAACTTTTGTTTCTTCTTCCACATTTTTTTTCCAGGTTTACAGAATTGAAACGGAAAGGTTGAAAAATAATATTCTTGAGTCTTTCCCGTTGTAAATGTGAAGAGTGTGCTGGGTTAGGACATTATGGTTGACAATGAGACTTTACCAGCATAACACAGGACAGGAAAACACAGTGGTGTGAAATTGTAGTTGAGTAGTCAGCATCAGAAGGGACTAGGTAACCATGAACCCTGCAGAAGGCAAGGTCAACAACAAAAGGGGAAATGGTTTAGCTGAAAAGTATACATCAATAGAAAGCAGTACTGGTTGCTAAAAAATTCACTAGACAGGGATTTGAGTGGTAAAAGAAAAAAGAATGTTTTAAACCTGTTACAAAAGGTAAGCAAGTATGGGCATAAAAGGGCTCGTTTCTCCCACAATGTTCACACACTGGATGCACACAGCAGCAGAGGCACACATGTGCTCACAGGTAGAGCACAAGGTACTGACCCCACAGCAGCCCATGGGAAAGCTCCGGAGCAGGCTGGCCAGAGGGGCAGCCTTGAGTTCAGCAATCTTGGTCTGGCTCCTGACAGCCAACCAGAAAAGGGAAAAAGAAAAGGAAAAAAAAAACCAGCTCAGGCTCATTAAAGTTGTCCCTTGGCAACAACAGAACTTGAAGAGCCTCGGTTAGAGTGTGCTTCTGTGCTCCCGGAGCAGTCAGTTCAGCCCTAGGCTTATTTAATTCTGCTTGTTAGGGACACTGCAGGGTGGGGCTTTGGCAGTGATTGCGGCATTTGGTGTAATTTCAGAGTGTGTGGTGGTGGTGGCTGGTGCTGGGGTGCAGCACTGGGCACTCCCAGGACCCAGTGCTGTCTGTGGCACAGAACCATTGGTCTCATCCTTCTGTGCACAAGAGTAGCTTGCCACAGCTGTTTTACTGCCATCATATGTGATCCCCCAAGCTGCTCCTGTGTCCTCTCCCCTCAAGTTCTCATGGCAGATTTGGGATGTGGTTTTGATCTGAACTTCTGGCAGCAGTGGGAAGCCCCTGAACTCAAACT
Organism: Neopelma chrysocephalum; assembly: GCF_003984885.1. Classification (NCBI taxonomy): domain Eukaryota; kingdom Metazoa; phylum Chordata; class Aves; order Passeriformes; family Pipridae; genus Neopelma; species Neopelma chrysocephalum. The sequence continues at coordinate 12,976 of NW_020928556.1, read as the reverse complement.
ATGAAATGCAATCTTTCTCAAAACTCAATTCAGGGCCATGAGTTTTGTCTCGGACACGTAGATGTGGGAACCACCTGACTGGTTTGGATCTCCACAGGGATTTTCTCCGATGTTTTGGGGCAGGGCATCCCAACTTTAACGATGGTGGGTGAGTTCTGTTTGTGTTTTTCACAAGTTGCCTGTGCTTGCTTTAGTTATAATAATGCTAATGGGTTTTTGTAGCAAGCAGTGTATGTTTGAGTCACACAGTGCACTTTGCCCTCTCTTATTCAGGGTTTCAAACAAACATAGTTTACAGCTACCATTAGAAGGAATAATCCTTTGGGCATAATCTAATATGCAAATTACTTTTACTTATTGTGGGACTGGAATATCATGATCAAATTTCAAAAGGGTGATAAACTCTTGCTCATCTGATCATATTTATTAAGTAAGGGGAGGACTCTCCAAAAAGCTTATTTTAATAGCTCTTCTTTGTAGTGTTCAATGAAACCCATTTTTGAGAGTCAGGCCAATGAATTCTAACACTTGGGTTTTTTTTTAATTATTACAGTTATGCAGATGACTCTCCAGTATTTTAAAGAGGTATCTAAATATAACTGTACTGTGTACTTCTTTTTATTTTTGCAACAGCTCTTATAAGGGCATTTTGCTTCAATTCCAAGTGCTTTCTGAATTCTCCCTCTGTCTTACCTGCCTATGTTTGTTATCTCCTGATTAATTATTGTCCATTAATTCTCTCTTCATTGCTGCTAGACATAACTCTTAAGACACTTTTGTTCTAAACCTAATTCCTGTAGGAGGCCTTTCTTGCCTCGTAACCATTGTCTTTTTTGCCTTCACCCCTTCTCCAAAGGGGTGTGTACACAGTTACAGAACATGGTCTTCTGAGATTCAGTGATGATCCATATGTTTCGCAGGACTGAAACATGATCTCTTGAGACTCAGTCACAAGGCATAGATTTTGTGTGGCTTGTATTAAGTCCTATAGATGTAGACTATGGCTGTATTCAGATTAATATTATAACATAGAACTGTCTCTGAAAAAGATCATCTTTATCATTTTTATATCAGTGCCATAACTTACTTCTTTGCTGTCTGAAAAAGGCAAGGTGTGTTTGGGGGTGAGGATGAAGAGGTTTTGATATGTACATTAAAGGTGACACATGCCAGCTGCCAAGAAGTCATTGGGGCTGCCTCCTTCCTTGGGAGTGAAACTCCTTTGGTAACTGGCTGTTTTGGCACCCTGTGTAGGTTTTTGCCTTCTGTGTGGGCCACTCCTGCTAGCTGTGCAGCTCAACCACAGACCCCTGCCCCTTTCTGTGAATTGGTGGCAGAACTTCCTTCTTGACAAAAATAAACTCTCTCTTCCTGCTTCACTCAGTAGTCTCCTGATTGGAAGGGCTTGATTCCAGCAGAAATGCACAAGGGATGCTGTAGGAAACCACATGAATCTCCCTTGTGTTTTGTATGCAAAATCCAGCCTTAACTGCACACTTGGTGCTTGTAGAATTTTATATTCATGTGTGTGCAGAAGATAAATAACATCTTGTTTGTCCATCTAGTAAGGACTCAGAAATACAGATGGCCAAAGAGGAATATAATAACATTTGCATTGCCTTCTGTGTTTGTTCCCTTGCTTTCACAGCAGTCCTTGCTGTTCTCTTTTCTGTGCCTAAAACATCTCTGAATGTGCCAAATGACAGTGGTTAGTTTACTGGCTAAATTGCCAAGCAAAGGCATCTTGAGTATCAGACAGAACAAAGGTGAGTTCTACTGTTCTACAGCTTCTGCTGGATACAACTTGGATCTGTTATTTCTGTTCACTTTCAACACTGCACTGAGTTTGATTTAATATTCTTTAGAAGCTCATAATAATTGCCTTATATTAAATTACTGCAAACCTCATAACATATGTAATTTTTTGACAGTAAGTGGAAGATGCTGGTGCTCAGGCACCTCAGTGGAGCAGATGTGCTCACATTAGTTCTGAGCACAGACTAACATTGCCAGTGTTGCCCTTTGGAAACTCTCCTCTGGGTTTAGGGTCTAAAGCAAACCTTTGTAGGCATAACTCCAAGCTGTGCTGGATGAGGGTGAGGGACAGGAAGTGTGAGAGTCAAAAACTGAGAAACACTTAGCATACCACATACCCTACTTAGAACCTGGGCCAACACATTGGGTCTTCAGCACTCACCACAGTGGGAACTGAAATGCAAGAAGGACTATGCTGGTCCTTATTGAGGTGAAGAACACTCCTTTCTGAACCAGTATCTGGCAAGAAAAGGCTTCTAGTGGCTTCAGGAAACATACCTCCTTAAAGAAGACATACAAAGGGAATTTCAAGGGATGAAGGCAAGAAACTGAAAGGCAAAGAGTATCTAAGATGTTTATGAAAGGAGATACATGGGAGAGAATTGTGTGGGAAGAAGTGTCACCTTACTACCAGAGAGATATCTAAACTAAAACATACCCGAGGGAATCAGTAGATGAGACAGGTATAAAGTCTGTAATTGCAGGACTGTACACAAGTGTCTGTTTATTATAATTTTAATTAGCATCAACAGAAGAAAATCTTCTCAGCCATACAGTAAAACTCAGAGGAGATCCTGTGGAGATAGCTTTGAACACATAACTGAAAGCATTTTGAAATTAGCTACTATCAGTGCCTTGAATCTAAGTCTTTTCTTACACATCTAAATTTAGTTACTAGCTGCTCCTCTAACTGCTTCTACTGCCTGACGAATCTCAGAGGAGGGCTTCTCTTTTCCAAGCTAAGAAAGGAGAAAGACAGGTATCCGTGACCAGAGCAGGGCTGCGGGTGGAGAATGAGTTTAGAGCCCTGATGAACATACGTTCAAACAGGGACACTTGGTGATATATACGCCATGGCCTCTGATCCAGGGCCTGTGGGTGTGACTGTTATGCAAATACCAATGGAAGCAAACTGGGAATGCATGGAGAGTCCCTGATTCTTAGGAAAATGGGGTTTCTGAACCATATTTTCCAGGTGTCCTTGACTCTTTGCTTGAAGTGGATGTGAATTCTGAGTGACTAACTGTGAATGAGGTCAGCCTCCAGTGTTGAGCTTAGTGAGATGAATACACTGGGGTGTTCCACTGGACATAGCCAGAGCTATGTCCTTCCAGTTACCAAAAACTCCTGAACTCCTGTGGCTGTTTACTTTGGCTGAATGCCAGGTGTCCACTGAGCCTGTGCAGATTCCCCCCCCGCCTCACAAAAGGGAGATGAAAGAAAAAAAAAACTTGAAAACTGGGCTTACCAAGGAAGAAAGTTTATATTTACACTGAGAAAAAAAAAAAAGAGACTAATAATGCTACAAACATACAGGCAAAGGAAACTAACAGTAAAATTCTACCTCCCCCACAGAGTGGTGTCTTGGGCAGGTGCAGCAGTCTATTGGGCCATCCTGGAAGGAGAAGAAGGGCAGAGCTAGCTCTCCCTTCCCCTTTTATAGCTAGGCTGATGTAACATGGTGTGGAATATCCTGTTCCTCCCAGGAAAAGAAGTGTTATTTAACTACACAAACCCACTACAATCTCCACCCCTTATTCCATACCATTCTACATCACACCCATATCCCCATTATTCGCCTACATCCCACACTTGTACAGGTCTTGTTTTCTACGGTGGTCTCATCATTGAGTACCAGCATCAGCTTAGTTTGGATCTTCCTCGTCTGGTGACTTTTCCTGCAACATATAACTAAGAATACAAATTTGTTCAAGGATCTGGATACACTTGGTGGATAATGAGAGAAGATAGGGAAACCCAGTGTGTGCCTCAAGGAGATTTAACCTTGGGAAAAAACTAAGACAATCCCACAAATGGGTTTGCCTTTGCTTGAGGGAGGGTTAATCCAAACTGCTTTACCTATAACATACCTCTCAAGTGAATTGCTGGGACTTTGTCTCCATCCACAGTGTGAAGGGGCTCTGTTTGGGCAGGGCCAACTCGATTGATGGAGCCTCTAGTGTTGACTAGCCAAGTAGCCTTTGCTAGGTGCTGGTCCCAATTTTTGAAAATCCCCACACCCAATGCCTTCAAAGTAGTTTTCAGCAATCCGTTGCATCGCTCAACTTTTTCAGTGGCTGGTGCATGATATGAGATATGATATATCCATTCAATGCCATGTTCCCTTGCCCAAGTAGTAACTAAACTGTTTTTGAAATGAGTCCCATTGTCTGACTCAGTGCGCTCTGGGATGCCGTGTCACCACAGTACTTGCTTTTCAAGACCCAGAATGGTGTTTTGGGCAGTTGCATGAGGCACTGGATAAGTCTTTAACCATTCAATGGTTGCTTCCACCATGGTGAGCACATAGCATTTACCTTGGTGGGTCTGTGGCATTGTGATACAGTCAGCCTGCCAAGCCTCCCCATATTTATACTTATCCCAACGTCCACCATACCAAGGGGCTTCACTCTCTTTCCTTGTTTAATGGCAGTGCATGTCTCATAATCATGGATAACTTGGGAAACAGTGTCCATAGTTAGATCCACCCCTTGGTTTTGTGCCCATCTATAAGTGGCATCTTTACTCTGATGGCCTGAAGCATCATGTGCCCATCGAGCTAAGAACAACTCTCCCTTATGCTGCTGATCTAGATCTACTTGCAACACCTTGACTTGTGCAGCTCGGTCTGCTTGTTTGTTGTTGTGATGTTCTTCATTAGCTCGATTTTTGGGTACATGGGCATCTACATGGCAGACTCTAACAGTCAACTTCTCAACCTGAGCGGCAGTGTCTTGCCATAAATCAGCAGCTCAGGTAGGTTTTTCTCCACGCTTCCAGTTAATCTTCTTCCATCAATCCAGCCACTCCCACAGAGCATTGGCTATCTTCCATGAGTCTGTGTAAAAATAAAGCCTTGGCCATTTCTCTCCTTCAGCAATGTCCAGGGCCAATTGAATGGCTTTCAGTTCTGCAAATTGACTAGATTCACCTTCCCCTTCAGTAGCTTCTGCCACTTGTCAGGTGGGACTCTATACAGCTGCTTTCCACTTCCGGTTCTTCCCTACAATACAACAAGAACCATCAGTGAAGAGGGCATAACGTGTTTCCTCTTCAGGTAACTGATTCTGTGGTGGAGCTTCTTCAGCCTGATTCACTTGTTCTTTTTCCTCCTCATCTTTACAGAAGAAAACCTGTGACCACACATCATATTTACTGGCCAAGGATCCAGAAATGGGTAGAAAAATGTAAATGTAGCATGAAATCAGACAGAAGTGTCAGGAGTTGAGAAAAGTATGTACTTATTAAATTGATAATGATAAATTATTTTTGACATTGTTAAGGAGAAAGAAATAACATGACTGGTATGCGCTTGCTAGAAATATATTAACTGGGGCTAAGAGATACTTGTTTGTTTTGAAAATGTTACACTGTCTGACTGCAAACACCTCCTGGTTTCTTGTCTCCCTGAAGAACTATGTCTCAAATAGCAGATCAGCTTCCTTAGAAAATGCTGGAAGAACCAGTGGAGAGCATTCAGCTTGATCTCACAGAAGAAGTAGTGGCCAACAATCTTAGTGTTGAGGGCATGTTCTTGCAGACGGACTGTGTAAAGTTCCGAAACAAGTTCTCCCACTGAACCACTGCAGCTTGATTAGTCACTGGAACTGGTTCCTTCTACAACCACACTTATTCCTATACAGTGACCACAGCAGAAAAAAGAGCAAGATTAGTCAAAGGAGTCAGTAAGAAAAAACATGCTTTACTTGGAAGTTGCAAGAAGGGTAGGAAAGATGGAAAAATGCCATTACTGACCAGCTTTCTAAGAGGTGGGTAGACATTCTGTGTGGGTGGGGGTTGCGGGTAGCCCCTGGCAGAAACACTTCCTTGCAGCTTGTGGGCAAAAAGCTGCGACCCACCCTAACAGCAGTGTGGGAAAGGTCTTCTTCCCCCATGTCATCCATGGTGGGCAGAGTTGATACCATCCTAACCCTACTTCTCTGCTTGAGAGTTGTGATGGCAGGAATTGTAGCTGAGAACCAGAAAGCTTGTCTCAGTTTATGGAGACTGAAGTGTTTTGCTAAGGAGGATGAGTTATGAGGTAGACCAAACTGCTCTCTCTCAGCAATTGTAAATTTGAAATTAAGAGGCTCCAATCGAGGAAGTATGGAAAAAGGAAGAAATAGCAACCCTTTATTAAAGGATATATGTGTATTGGCAGAACAACAAAAGAACACAAAAACAACTAAACAATAATCCTGTACCCAAAAGTCCCCTTCAAAAAGGAAACAGTCTGATACTTCTCTGTCCTCTAGCACGATTCTAATCACGGTCGGCAGGGGGCGCTGTTGAATCACTAGAGGTGCAGAGCCTGCAGTGCTCGGTGTTGGCCAGCAGGGGGGGCTGTTGGGCTCTGGCGGTCACCACGTGGGGCCTCCGGATTGCGGGAGAAGCCGAAATGGAGATCTTGACCCCCACCGAGGAGGGGAAGGGGAAAAGGGGAAAGAAGGGCGGTTTCTTTCCCAGGAAACTCATGCTGTCTGCGGCTGGCTGCGGTTGGGACTCCCCCCTTTCCTCGACGAGCACGAACTCTCCGATGAAAACTGAGCAGGTCCAGCTGGCAACAGAGCAGACCGTAGGCAAGCTGAGGCCAGAGAACAGACAGATGACCAGGTTGAGAGCAAAAAGGGCCTCAGAGCTTTTTCAACACACACCTTACCCCTGTTAAGGCAAAAAGTGAAGTGTCCCCTGTTTGCAAGGAGAAGAGGAGAGAAAAACTCCTCCCCCCTCCCTGCAGTTTTGGAAGGGCTATTAGCCTGGAATGCAGGTCGGCCAGCTAGTTCTTTTGTATAGTCAATTACCCCTTCCCCCTCCTCGTTCAACATCCTTCTCTTGCAGCGGGACAGGGGAAAAGGAAAATTTCTGTTTGGATTTCTAGAACAAGTAAACATATGACAAGGCTTCAGGTCAGAGGAGAGAAGCTGAGACTTAACTTGTGAAAAGGAGAATACAGAGCTGGGAGAGGAGGGGAAGGCAATACACATTCATTTTGTCCTTTTGTTCACTCCCTTTGTCATCTGTTCTCCATTCTAGACCTGTGTACCACCAAGGTCATGTCAGACTGCTGTACGTGTGAGCTCGGCTGATGATTGACTTACTGACCCCCGAAGTCCTGGGCTTGCTGAAAGACAGATAGGAATGAGCATGCAAGGTAAGGAGGATTATGTGTTGCCTAAATGGAGCTTTTGACATGTCCTCACCCTCTGTAAGGTGGGTTGGAAAGATCCTTCCACCTAGTTTGTAGGCAGCTGGACTTTGTTACCTTGCTGGAATATACTGACCTCTCTTAAATGCATTTTGATTTTTTCATTGCAGAGTTCCTTAGAGACACTTTCATGAACATGTTGCTGGGCTTTGTTCAGAGGAAAAAGAAACAGCTCTTGGAGGGTCTATAAAAAACCAGGTATATAGAGTGTCTGTATATACATATATATGTATATATGCATAGTTCCTCAATTTAGCCTATGGAAAAAATAATTTTGAATCTACCAAATTTGAAAAGTCATACTAATGCAGAGCCAAAAGATGAGAATCTGACCTAGGTCGGTTTATACATATGAGCAAAAATATTTACTTAGCCAGTAAGTATTTGATTGACCTTTGTTTATTGCTTCAAGATGAGAGACAGTTAAAATACAGGAACTCGTGGATTATATTTTTGCTTTTTGGCTAGTGTTCACTTCCTCCGCAGAGAAAAATATGCTGTAGTTAAGAAAAGGATTGGTTTTTTTTCTCATCTCAAAATCTGTGTTTCAAACTCCAGAGCTGAACTCAAGAGAAATATACCTATTCTTTTTTTTCTTCTTTTTAAACTAAAGCAGAAACAAATAGGAACAATGTGAAGCCATGCATCATGTAAATCCCATGATGTGGCTCACATGGAGATACAGGTCAAACGTGCAATGTTTCTGCATTCTGGGTTGGAGGGAGACCTAGATTTTTTTACTGGTAATTTAAAACTAAGCAATGTCAAACAGTGAGCCTTTTAAGGCACTTTCTGCTTCTAAGACTTTACTTTACAAGATGTTTTACACTTCAGACTTGCTTGTTTCAAAGGGAGGACACAAACCGCTTTGTATGGTGTGCATTGCTGCTAACAAGACCCATCTGCCACAACCATATGTCTCCCTAGCTTGGGTCAAGAAAGCGATGCTGTTGCTCTATGCAGGGTTCTGGCATGTGCTAGTTTGAAAACTGCCATGAAATCACCGATTTTTTTTCCTGCTATGTAATCCAGATTAGGAATTTTTTTGTTCCGAATGATATGGTGGGAGCATGTTGCATAATGGAGAGGGGTGCCTGCTGCTGGCTTCTGAACCACAGAGACTGGGAAGGCTTGTGTGTCCTCTGAGCAATGCTGATCTGACCACTAGTCATGCAAATGAAGTTAAAGTGATCTTTGAAATAAGTTTGACTCAGAATTTTTCTTATTTCCTCATTAAGTATCATTCTGATTGGCTTTGAAGGAGAGAAGTATGGGCTGAGTTTTTATCTTAACATAGACCAAAACTCCAAGTAACAAACAAATTGTTTGTCTTCCAGACAAAACTGTTAACACCTTGATTGTAAATCAGAGAATGGGTTCGCCATAGTCAGACACTGATGTCTGCAGGGAGATTCCTGTAGAGACTTTTGACCCTCGATGGCAATTGCTAGGCCATATGTATCACCAGTAAACCTCTGTAAACTACTGCAACAGGTCAGATCTAGCTTTTGGAAATAGTTTGTCCAATCGACTTTTCTTCTTTCTGTCTGGTTTTGGTACTTGGTGAGAAAAGTGAGCTGCCTGCTTCTGGTGCTTTTCTTCCTTCCTCCTCGCACTGTGCGTGTTCTCTCAGCTGTCAACCCACTGGGGTCATATCACCTTTGGGATGTTGGTGGGCTGCAGATGATGTTGCAAGAAATTGCTGGAACTTCACATTAGTTGTGTGCTGTGCACAGAAGACCTGACAGGCAATAGAAACAGGCGCAGTCCTGAGAGAGCGGTCTCCAAATGTGCTCATGCACCATGTGACGAGGTGTGCAAGCTGTGCTGCAAAAGAAGGAGCTGATACAGGACTGTTTCTGCATTGGTGTATCTGTGACTGTGTTCTCTTAGTCATGGCACTTTTGCCAAGTGTCAGTGGAAGCTTTAGACTGTTCCAGCTGTATGCACAAATCACATGAATGTGGGGTTTTCAGAGGCGATGTTGATACTGTATAGTGCTGAGCAAACCTCATTGTGAGTGTTTTCTGTTTCGCTTTCTGAGTATTGGGACTAATAAAGTGAAAATATGGTATTAATCTGAATACCAAAATAACATCTCACTCATGATCATTCTTCAAACATCAAAGATATGAAATGGACTGATTATATTAGTAGCTGGTTGTCATACTTAGGGGTCATATTTGCATAAGACAGGTCTTTTCTCCCCTCTAGTTTTCAAAAGAACAAGAATAGTTTTTTTCTGAAATTTACTTATAGTTTGTTCAATCTGGGGAAAAAAATAATTCTCAAACATTTGCAAAGTTGATAGGGAAATGTGCTTGTATATGGTGATGAACTGAATGATACTGCTAAAGTTAGTGGAGTCAGAGCTGTGTGAGGTATGTGAGAGAGTAGAATCAATTCCTCTATTTATGGAATTCTTACAGATCAGTGATTTATGGCAATTAAATACAAACCAAGTAAAGAAATAAATGTTTTGAGCACATAAATTTTATGGGAAGATTATGAGCTAAGCAAACAACACCATAAAGCAGGCTCTAAACTGTAATTATTGGAAGTCCTGTATAAAACAGCATGATCTTTATGATTCTAATCCATCAAAATTTGAGCATGGGACTACATTTTTATGAAGCAAAACAATTGCTATCTCTATATAAGTGGGGATGTGCTTATCTGAAAAAAAATATAATACTGGTAGAAATAGGGCCTGTAGTAAAACAAAAAAAAGTCAGTTAGTTTTAAACAAAAAACAGGAGTTATTTGTCATAATTATTACTATACCAACTAAAAGAAATTAGTAGGTGTCTTTGAAATTGCATGCCTTTTTATTTACATCAAACCCAATATTGGGCAGGCCACTAATTTTTCATGCTGGGAAATGAGTGTATTTTGTCAGGTGGCAGCCATTGACTCAAACTACATCTTGCCAGCTGAAGCCCAGGTGTTCAAGGACTACAGAGAACAACAATTCCCTGAAAAATGGGGGTTCTATTCAAAAGAAGGGTCTTTTCTTTGGGAATGATGCCTAATTAATTTATATTTCTGTATTAATCTTTTCTGATTTTAGACCTTGATCTGGAAACTCACTGGTGCATATTCCCTTACCTAGGAAAATATTTAAATGTATGTGGTAGCTTTTCTCAGGAAATACAGGCACTGCATTCAGTTCATTGATGAACCATTGATTTCCCTAGCAGAGTGGGTGTGACAGTCAGTGCAAGGAGAAGTGCTGAAGCATAACTTCCTTTCATGTGACTTAAACGTGCTAAATTTAAACATATGCTTAACTAACCTTTCTGCATGGGGATACTTTCCTGACTCTGAACCCTGATTATAAACGTATTTTTGGCAGATGTTTACATTTCTGTTGGAATTGAGTGCGTTTGCTTTGGAGGAGTAAGTTCTTTAAAGTCCAGCAAAATGGCACAAGGATATTTGTAAACACCAACTCCTCCAGCAGTAGAGGAGCTTATGCCTTTGCAAAGACACATATTTTGTTAGGAAGAACATGTCCTACTTGCAGAGTTTCTCAAGTATAATTCACCTTAAAGACTGTGAGTAAGATTGGCTACTGTTGAAATAGTGTATTTAATGGTGCAAGCGTTAAATGATCAAACCGAATTTTTACAGGGCAATTTCATTCAATGGATGTGAGTTAAGTGAACTAAAACCTGTCCTGAATTAATTGGTCATTGGAGGTATTCACATGCAAATTTTGCAGCTGTAGATCCAAAAACAGTTAAGGTGTTTAAGAGCCACTGACTCCTGGAAACAGATGGAAAACACTGCTTTTATTCAGATGATTTAAGAAAACCCTTCACAGTTTGGGCTATACAACAGAGCAAAGATGAACTCTAGCACTGAAGGCAATAGCCCACCCTCAATAAACCATTCATGTCAAATATGTTATGGTCAGTGTCTGCCCAGGTTTCATAATACTGCCACCATTTTGTCCTGCAAAGCTATGTCAGTTATTTATAAATTATTACCATGATGACACTGCAGTATATTATAATGTGTTAAATTAGCATTTCATACATCGAATTGCAAAGCACTGAAAACATTGTTATAATTATCTCAGAGGGATTGAGACCCTATCTAATCCCTTTTTCAAGTTTACTTCAAGATGGTTTACTTCAAGATGGTATTAGTTAGAGGGTTCCACAGGAGAGGAATCTCTGCATTTCCTCATTGTTATGCTGAGCAATAGCAACTCATTTCCCTTTCCAGGAAGATCCATCAGTTTGGTTGAAGCAAAATGCCAGGGCCTAGCAGGTGTTGCTTTTAAAATAACTTGAGCTTGAGTGGACAGACTCTTGTTTTCCCCTCCTCCCTACCTCAGGTAGAAAAAATATCAGTGACAGCTCAGGAAAACAAGAGTCCTCTTTCCTCCTTGGCAGAGTCTATCATCTGAGGATGGATGGCAGTGGCTGACCTCTTTACTTGAAGCTCCCTTTGTGCTTTGTGTGGGCAAACACAGCACATCTTGCTTGGAAAAAGCCATCTCAAGTAGGACAGCTGCTTGGTGCCCAACAAAAGTGCAGAAGTGATTTAACCCAAGGATATCCACTGCAAATAAATACTGTGAGGCCAAAAGCCAAAGATTTGTTGGCCTGCTAAGGAGTTACTGCATGAGCAGGAAAGACCCTCACATAGTTAACAATAACCCATTTAACAATTAATGCAGATTCTCCACCATGTAAATGAGGAAAAAAAATTTAATGGAGAAATGACACAGGCACAGCCAAGTCATTGAGCTCTCTGAATGAAGATGTGAGGGAAGCTAATGCATGATTTTGTCTCTCTCTCTGATTTCACTTCTGTCTTTTGTCACATCAATATCTATGCCTTAATATTCTCTTTCTGTGCCTTTTATCCCTTTACTGTGAAGCTAGAAATGCTTGACTAACATGTTGCCTCTGTGACCCAAGAGTCCTGAATACCTCCCGGTGCAGTGAAAGGCCTCAGTCATCTCCAGCAGCTCTCCTTGGTGTTAGTCTGGGTCACTTTTGTCATTGTTTTTAGTCCCTTCAGCGGAGGAGGAAAACATTTCCACTTCTGTAACTGCCAGCTCCCCTTGTTCTGTCAGGACATAGAACCCTGTTGGGTGAGTTTAGTTGGTGAGCTGGCTCTGCTTTGGATGTGGTTCCCACAGTGCATGAGCATGGGTGCAACTATGACAAGTGGGATGGGAGCCTAAGGGAAGGCTGCTGCCTGTGTTACTAGAGGTGAGATATGTTCCTGGAAGTGGGTCACAGTTGTCATAGAATCATGGAATGTTAAGGGATTGGAAGGCACCTGAAATATCATCTGGTCCCAACTACCCCTGCCATGGGCAGGGACACCTCTCACTAGACCAGGTTGCTCAAGGCCTTGTCCAACCTGGCCTTGAACAGTGCCGGGGATGGGGCATCCACAACTTCCCTGGGCAACCTGTTCCAGTATCTCAGCATCCTCACAGTAAAGAATTTCTTCCCAATATCTAACCTAAACTTCCTTTCTTTCAGTTTTTACCCATTACTCCTTGTCCTATCACTAGAGTTCCTAACAAAGAGTCCCTCCCTGGCTTCTCTGTAGGTTTTGTTCAGATACTGGAAGGTTGCTATGAGGTCTCCATGCAGCCCCTCTCCTCCAGGCTGAAAACCACCAACTTTCCCATCCTGTCTTCATAGGGGAGATGCTTCTGTACTCTTGTCAACTTCACTGCCTTCCTCTGGACTTGCTCCAACAGTT
>NW_020928555.1:0-314 GCF_003984885.1 Neopelma chrysocephalum | reverse complement strand
AGTCAGAATAACAATTTATTAAAATAATGCAATAAGTACAATTATACAGACAGACAAGTGGTTTTAACCCGCAAAACCCAAATGTATAACCCAGCACCCTGGGGCAGGAACAAAAGTGGTGTTCCTTGGCCCCCCGAGTCCAAAGTAAAGGGAGAGGGGAAAAAAAACCTGCTGGTGGGAGAGCTGTTGCAGTCTGGTCAGAAAGTGGTGATTGCAGTCCAGTTGAGGGTGGTGGTCTCAGTCTGGTTGAGAGCGGTGAGCTGCAGTCTGGTTGAGAGCGGTGGTCTGCAGTCTTCCTCTGGATCCCACGAGTG
>NW_020928554.1:0-2946 GCF_003984885.1 Neopelma chrysocephalum | reverse complement strand
GATTCCAGGTGTACTGCACACCTCTCCAAGTGAAAGCAAACTGTGGCTTGCACTCTGTTGCCAAAGGAATGGAGAAGAAGGCGGCAATGTCAATGGTGGCATACCACTTGGCTGCCTTGGACTCCAGCTCGTACTGGAGCTCCAGCATGTCTGGCACAGCAGCACTCAGGGGTGGTGTGACTTCATTGAGTCCAGGGTAATCCACCGTCAGCCTCCACTCTTCGCTGGACTTACGCACTGGCCATATAGGGCTATTAAAGGGTGAGCGAGTCTTGCTGACCACCCCCTGGGCCTCCAGTTCATGGATCATCTTATGCATAGGAGTCACAGAGTCTCGGTCGGTGCTGTATTGCCGACGGTGCACTGTTGCTGTGGCTATTGGTACCAATTGCTCTTCAACCCTCAGCAGTCCCACAGCAGAGGGGTCCTCTGAGAGACCAGGCAAGGTGTTCAACTGTCTAATTTCCTCTGCCTCCACAGTAGCTATGCCAAATGCCCAACGAAGTCCTTTTGGGTCTTTGAAATACCCACTCCTCAGGTAATCTATGCCAAGGATACACGGGGCCTCTGGGCCAGTCACAATGGGGTGTCTGTGCCATTCCTTCCCAGTCAGGCTCACTTCAGCTTCCAGTACAGTCAGCTGTTGGGATCCCCCTGTCACCTCAGAAATAGAGATGGATTCTGCCCCTACGTATCTTGATGGCACCAAAGTACATTGTGCGCCGGTGTCAACTAAAGCCTTATATCTTTGTGGCTCTGATGTGCCAGGCCACCGAATCCACACTGTCCAATAGACTCGATTGTCCCTCTCCTCTACCTGGCTAGAGGCAGGGCACCCCTAGTCCTGGTCATGGTACTCATTGTGCTCTTCTTTTAAGTATGACCTGGAGGTCCCTTCAAGAGGATCAGACATATCATCATTCCCGGGCCGTCTGGAGTCTTGCCTACGAGAGACTGGAGCAGCATTTATCCTTGAAGAGTTCCTTGTGGTATTTGTTCCTTTTTTCAATTCACGTACCCAGGCTGCTAAGGAAGAGGTGGGTTTTCCATCCCACTTTCTCATATCTTCTCCGTGCTCATGGAGGTAAAACCATAGATTGCCACGTGGAGTGTACCCTCTCTCTTTAGCTGGGGGACGCTGGCTTCTGATAGCAGAGACTCTAGTTTGTCCTGGTGAGATATGGAAGATCCCTTCCTTAATTTCTTCTCTTAGCTTCTGGTGTCCCTCTTCAATCTTCTCTTCCAGGCTTCGGACGTGTTCAGCCAGTTTGGTTTCCACAGATGAGACATGGGCTCATAATGGGGCGGTGACAGTGTCTTCATAAATCCTGAGTTTGCTGACCAACGCACCCACCTTGTCCTCTCCCTCCCTCCATTGCAGCGTTGCTAAGTAGTGGGAATACATTTCTGGCCTGAGTCGTGCAAACTTTAACCACATCTGGGATGTGCACTGTACACCATCTGGACTTTTAGGAAATCTTTCGTCCTCTGAAAAGATTATCTCCAGTACAGCTAGTTCTCTCAAGCACCGGATACCTTGTTCCATCGTGTTCCACTGTCCTTGCTGTACGTGGAGGTCCTCCTTGCAAAGGTATCTCTCCCTCACACTGGACAACAGTCGCCGCCAGAGGCTGAGAGTTTCCTGCCTCCTTCTAATCCCCTGATCAATGACGACATCTCGAGACAGGGATCCCAGTTGTCTTGCTTCACTCCCATCTAGAATTGTGTCGTTAGCTGCGGCATCCCAGATTCGGAGCAGCCAGGTCAGGATGGACTCGTTTGCCTGTCGTGTGAACTCTCTCCGGAGCTCACGTAGCTCACCCAGGGATAGGGACCGAGTGATTATTTCTGGCTCTGTCTCCTCCGGTGGATGTGAAGGTCCTGCCTCTTCGTCATCATTTGCTATACGGACTGATTTAGTCTTTGATTTCCTTTTCTGGACAGGGCGACTGCTATTGGTTTCTGTTGTCCTTCTGGCTCCTCGATGGTTTGTGTGGACATGGTGCCGGTTGATTTGTTCCTTCTCTTCTCCCCCTGGCAGTGCTGTACCATGTCAAGCAGTGCCCGGTAGGCAGTGGCCAGGGCCCAGCAGGTTGCTGTGAGCTGGCCATCTCTGGAGCTACCAGAGCATTTTTCCTTTACCAGTCTTATCATGCTGACAGGATCCTGCAGTTGTTCAGGGGTGAATTTCCAGATCATTGGAGGAGAAAACTTCTCCAAATACTGGCCGATGTCCTCCCACTTCCCGTGCCACTCAGCATTATCCACTCCCAGGACAGGCATCCAAACAACCTCCCTAGAAGGCCCTGTTCTGACCCTAAACATGGTGTAGACAGTATAGAGCAGACAGAGCAACACTAACAATAACATTATGCTGTCCTTAACATCAAAAGGGAACTCAGTATTTTCAAAAACTGTTGTAGCAGGTCTGAAGGGGAAGAAGGAGGTGAGAGGCTGGAAACAACCATTCCCTCCTGCTTCCCCAAAGGGCTGGGTGCGATTTTTAATGAGGCCCCAGAGGTAGCAACTTAAACCAGGACAGGCAAACAGGACTGAATACACATTTACAATGAAACTCATTGCTTCTGATGTTATGATGACATAAACATAGTATACTAATAAAGCCATTTGGATCCCTCTCCCTGGTCTTAAAGAGAGCATTAAAACAGGCAAATAGTTCCCCATCTGTGGAAATATGAACATGCTCAGATACAACATCCACATGAATGCACCAAACAACATGGTGATCAGGGAGTTTCTATATCCAAATAGACAGATGCTTAAAATGAAATTGTGATTCTGACTTCTCTCTCTCTGCCTGACGTTGGGCGCCAAAAATGTGCTGGTTTAAAAGTTAACCAGCAGGGAAAATGAACTCAACTCAAAAGAGAGATTTATAAGTCAGAATAACAATTTATTAAAATAATGCAATAAGTACAATTATAC
>NW_020928553.1:0-5734 GCF_003984885.1 Neopelma chrysocephalum | reverse complement strand
GATTCCAGGTGTACTGCACACCTCTCCAAGTGAAAGCAAACTGTGGCCTGCACTCTGCTGCCAAAGGAATGGAGAAGAAGGCGGCAATGTCAGTGGTGGCATACCACTTGGCTGCCTTGGACTCCAGCTCGTACTGGAGCTCCAGCACGTCCGGCACAGCAGCACTCAGGGGTGGTGTGACTTCATTGAGTCCAGGGTAATCCACCGTCAGCCTCCACTCTCCACTGGACTTACGCACTGGCCATATAGGGCTATTAAAGGGTAAACAAGTCTTGCTGATCACCCCCTGGGTCTCCAGTTCACGGATCATCTTATGTATAGGAGTCACAGAATCTCGGTCGGTGCGGTATTGCTGACGGTGCACGGTTGCTGTGGCTATCGGTACCAATTGTTCTTCAACCTTCAGCAGTCCCACAGCAGAGGGGTCCTCTGAGAGACCAGGCAAGGTGTTCAACTGTCTAATTTCCTCTGCCTCCACAGTAGCTATGCCAAATGCCCAATGAAGTCCTTTTGGGTCTTTGAAATACCCACTCCTCAGGTAATCTATGCCAAGGATACACGGGGCCTTTGGGCCAGTCACGATGGGGTGTCTGTGCCATTCCTTCCCAGTCAGGCTCACTTCAGCTTCCAGTACAGTCAGCTGTTGGGATCCCCCTGTCACCCCAGAAATAGAGATGGATTCTGCCCCTATGTATCTTGATGGCATCAAAGTACATTGTGCGCCGGTGTCAACTAAAGCCTTATATCTTTGTGGCTCTGATGTGCCAGGCCACCGAATCCACACTGTCCAATAGACTCGATTGTCCCTCTCCTCTACCTGGCTAGAGGCAGGGCACCCCTAGTCCTGGTCATGGTACTCATTGCGCTCTTCTTGTAAGTATGACCTGGAGGTCCCTTCAAGAGGATCAGACATATCATCATTCCTGTGCTGTCTGGAGTCTTGCCTACAAGAGACTGGAGCAGCATTTATCCTTGAAGAGTTCCTTGTGGTACTTGTTCCTTTTTTCAATTCACGTACCCGGGCTGCTAAGGAAGAGGTGGGTTTCCTATCCCACTTCCTCATATCTTCTCCGTGCTCTTGGAGGTAAAACCATAGATTGCCACGTGGAGTGTACCCTCTCTCCTTAGCTGGGGGACGCTGGCTCCTGATAGCAGAGACCCTTGTTTGTCCTGGCGAGATATGGAAGATCCCTTCCTTAATTTCTTCTCTTAGCTTCTGGTGTCCCTCTTCAGTCTTCTCTTCCAGGCTTCGGACATGTTCAGCCAGTTTGGTTTCCACCGATGAGACGTGGGCTGGTAATGGGGTGGTGACAGTGTCTTCATAAATTCTGAGTTTACTGACCAACGCACCCACCTTGTCCTCTCCCTCCCTCCATTGCAGCGTTGCTAAGTAGTGGGAATACATTTCTGGCCTGAGTCGTGCAAACTTTAACCACATCTGGGATGTGCACTGTACACCATCTGGACTTTTAGGGAATCTTTTGTCCTCTGAAAAGATTGTCTCCAGTACAGCTAATTCTCTTAAGCACCGGATACCTTGTTCCATCGTGTTCCACTGTCCTTGCTGTACGTGGAGGTCCTCCTTACAAAGGTATCTCTCCCTCACACTGGACAACAGTCGCCGCCAGGCTGAGAGTTTCCTGCCTCCTTCCAATCCCCTGATCAATGACTACATCTCGAGACAGGGATCCCAGCTGTCTGGCTTCACTCCCATCTAGAATTGTGTCGTTAGCTGCGGCATCCCAGATTCGGAGCAGCCAGGTCAGGATGGACTCATTCGCCTGTCGTGTGAACTCTCTCCGGAGCTCACGTAGCTCACCCAGGGATAGGGACCGAGTGATTATTTCTGGCTCTGTCTCCTCTGGCGGATGTGAAGGTCCTGCCTCTTCCTCATCATTTGCTATACGGACTGATTTAGTCTTTGATTTCCTTTTCTGGACAGGAGCGACTGCTATTGGTTTCGGCTGTTCTTCTGGCTCCTCGATGGTTTGTGTGGACACGGTGCTGGTTGGTTTATTTCTTTCTCCCTCTGACTCAGCTGTGGTTTGGGTGGACGTGGTACCTGTGGATTTGCTCCTTCTCTCCTCCCCCTGGCAGTGCTGTACCATGTCAAGCAGTGCCCGGTAGGCAGTGGCCAGGGCCCAGCAGGTTGCTGTGAGCTGGCCATCTCTGGAGCTGCCAGAGCATTTTTCCTTCACCAGTCTTATCATGCTAACAGGATCCTGCAGTTGTTCAGGGGTGAATTTCCAGATCATGGGAGGAGAAAACTTCTCCAAATACTGGCCGATGTCCTCCCACTTCCCGTGCCACTCAGCATTATCCACTCCCAGGACAGGCGTCCAAACAACCTCCCTAGAAGGCCCTGTTCTGACCCTAAACATGGTGTAGACAGTACAGAGCAGACAGAGCAATACTAACAATAACATTATGCTGTCCTTAACATCAAAAGGGAACTCAATATTTTCGAAAACTGTTGTACCAGGTCTGAAGGGGAAGAAGGAGGTGAGAGGCTGGAAACAACCATTCCCCACTGTTCCCCCAGAGGGCTGCGATTTTTAATGAGGCCCCAGAGGTAGCAACCTAAACCAGGACAGGCAAACAAGACTGTATCCACATTTACAATGAAACTCATTGCTTCTGATGTTATGATGACATAAACATAATATACTAATAAAGCAATTTGGATCCCTCTCCCTGGTCTCAAAGAGAGCATCAAAACAGGCAAATAGTTCCCCATCTGTGGAAATATGAACATGCTCAGATACAACATCCACATGATTGCATTAAACAACATGGTGATCAGGGAATTTCTATATCCAAATAGACAAATGCTTAAAATGAAATTGTGATTCTGACTTCTCTCTCTCTGCCCCACATTGTCGCCAAAAATGTGCTGGTTTAAAAGTTAACCAGCAGGGGAAATGAACTCAACTCAAAAGAGAGATTATAAGTCAGAATAACAATTTATTAAAATAATGCAATAAGTACGATTATACAGACAGACAATTGGTTTTAACCCACAAAACCCAAATGTATAACCCAGCACCCTGGGGCATGAACAAAAGTGGTGTTCCTTGCCCCCCCCCCCGAGTCCAAAGTAAAGGGAGAGGGGAAAAACCTGCTGGTGGGAGAGCTGCTGCAGTCTGGTCAGAGAGTGGTGATTGCAGTCCAGTTGAGGGTGGTGGTCTCAGTCTGGTTGAGAGCGGTGAGCTGCAGTCTTCCTCTGGATCCCACGAGTGGTAAAAAGGTTCCAAAACTCCAAGTTTATATATTCTCCAGTTCAGGCGGGAATGCTCAGTCCCTCCCTCAGAGCGGGGAATTCCATAAAAGGGTATGAGGATGCTCAGTCCTTCCCTCAAAGTGGGGAATTCCTTAAAAGGGTATGAGGACAGGAACATCTTCCTATCTTGCAGGCCTCTACTGATAACAGTTTCTGGGAAATGGCATGGAAGGCTATAGAATACACAGTTTTGGGTTACACCCATCCAGTGATGAATTGATCCCAGCCGTTCTAACTAGGACATCATCCATCCCTTATTCTATGCCATCCATGTCATGCCCAAATTAACCCCCTTAAAAACTATGTCTCCTTAAAACTATATACACACACATATATATATATATATATATACATACAGTGAAACATTACAGACCATTCTCACTCAAAATTAGGTCCCCTTGTGGTACACAACGTGTCTCCCCATCTTTTTGCATTACCCACCAGGTGAAACCTGGTCCTTGAGCAAAAACAATCCCTCGGATGGGTTTGCCTTTGCTTGAGGTGGGACTAATCCAAACAGTCTTCCCTAACATACCTCTCATATTCACCACGGGGACTTTATCTCCATCTACAGTATGCAAAGGTTCTGATTGGGCAGGGCCAGCTCGATTGATGGAGCCTCGCGTGTTGACCAACCAGGTGGCCTTTGCTAAATGCAGTTCCCAGTGTTTGAGAGTCTCCCTACACAGTGCCTTCAGGGTGGTTTTCAGCAGCCCGTTGCACCATTCAACTTTTCCAGCAGCTGGTGCATGGTAGGGGATATGATACACCCACTCAATGCCGTGCTCTCTAGCCCAGGTGTCTACGAGGCCATTCTTGAAATGGGTCCCATTATCAGACTCAATTCTCTCCGGGGTGCCATGTCGCCACAGGACTTGTTTTTCAAGGCCCAGGATGGTATTCCGGGCAGTGGCATGAGGCACGGGGTATGTCTCCAGCCATCCCGTACTTCCTTCTACCATGGTCAGTACGTAGCCCTTGCCTTGGCGGGTTTGGGGGAGCGTGATGTAGTCAACTTGCCAGGCTTCCCCATACCTGTACTTTGACCACCATCCACCATACCACAGAGGCTTCACCTGCTTGGCCTGCTTGATGGCAGCACATGTCTCACAGTCATGGATGACCTGTGAGACAATGTCCTTGGTTAAGTCCACTCCTCGATCACGAGCCCATCTGTATGTTGCATCTCTCCCCTGGTGACCGGAGGTGTCATGGGCCCATCGAGCCAGAAATAATTCTCCTTTGTGCTGCCAATCCAGATCTACCTGAGAGACTTTAATCCTGGCAGCTCGGTCCGCCTGCTCGTTGTTACGATGCTCCTCATTAGCCCGTTTCTTGCGTACGTGAGCGTCTACGTGACTGACCTTCACACTCAGCTTCTCTACCCGGCCAGCGATGTCCTGCCACATCTCCGCCGCCCAGATGGATTTCCCTTGGCGCTGCCAGTTGGCCTTTCTCCATCGCTCTAGCCATCCCCACAGAGCATTGGCCACCATCCATGAGTCAGTGTAGATATAGAGTCTTGGCCACTTCTCTTGTTCAGCTATATCCAAAGCCAACTGAGCAGCTTTAAGCTCTGCAGACTGACTTGACCCACCTTGTCCTTCGGTCGCTTCTGCAACTCGCCATGTGGGACTCCACACGGCTGCCTTCCATTTTTGGTTTGTCCCTACAATGCGGCAGGAGCCGTCTGTGAAGAGCGCATATTGCCTTTCATCTGCTGGTAGCTTGTCATATGGTGGGGCCTCCTCAGCCCGTGTCACCTGCTCCTCTTCTTCAGAGGATAGTCTGAAACTCTCACCTTCGGGCCAATTGGTGATAATTTTCAGAATCACAGGGCAATTAGGATTCCCTATCCGGGTTCGTTGTGTGATCAGAGCGATCCACTTACTCCATGTGGCACCGGTGGTGTGATTTGTAGAAGGAACTCTCCCCTTGAACATCCAGCCCAGCACTGGTAGTCAGGGTGCCAGGAGGAGCTGCGCTTTGGTGCCGATCACTTCTGAGGCAGCTCGAACTCCTTCATAAGCAGCCAGGATCTCTTTCTCAGTTGGTGTATAGCTGGCTTCAGATCCTTTGTATCCCTGACTCCAGAATCCCAGCGGTCGTCCTCGGGTCTCCCCAGGCACTTTCTGCCAGAGGCTCCAGGAAGGGCCATTTTTCCCGGCTGCAGTGTAGAGCACGTTCTTCACATCCTGTCCTGTCCTGACTGGCCCAAGGGCTACCGCATGGGCAATCTCCTGTTTGATTTGTTCAAAGGCCTGTTGTTGTTCAGGGCCCCACTGGAAATCATTTTTCTTCCGTGTCACAAGGTAGAGAGGGCTTACAATTTGACTGTACTCAGGGATATGCATCCTCCAAAAGCCCACAGCGCCTAGGAAAGCCTGTGTTTCCTTCTTGCTGGTTGGTGGGGACATGGCTGCTATTTTGTTAATCACCTCCGTTGGAATTAGG
>NW_020928552.1:0-2495 GCF_003984885.1 Neopelma chrysocephalum | reverse complement strand
GGTGGTCTGCAGTCTTCCTCTGGATCCCACGAGTGGTGCAAAGGTTCTGAAACTCCCAGTTTGTATATTCTCCATTTCAGGTGGGAGTGCTCAGTCCCTCCCTCAGAGAGGGGAATTCCATAAAAGGGTATCAGAGCGGGGAATTCCATAAAAGGGTATGAGGACAGGAACATCTTCCTACCTCGCAGGCCTCTACTGACAACAGTTTCTGGGAAATGGCATGGAAGGCTATAGAATACACAGTTTTGGGCTACACCCATCCAGTGATGAATTGGTCCCAGCCATTCTAACTAGGACGTTATCCACCCTTTATTCTATGCCATCCATGCCATGTCCAAATTAACCACCTTAAAAACTATGTCTCCTTAAAACTATATACACATATATATATATATATACAATGAAACACTACAGACCATTCTCACTCAAAATTAGGTCCCCTTGTGGTACACAACGTGTCTCCCCATCTTTTTGCGTTACCCACCAGGTGAAACCAGGTCCTTGAGCAAAAACAATCCCTCGGATGGGTTTGCCTTTGCTTGAGGTGGGACTAATCCAAACAGTCTTCCCTAACATACCTCTCATATGCACCACGGGGACTTTATCTCCATCTACAGTATGCAAAGGTTCTGATTGGGCAGGGCCAGCTCGATTGATGGAGCCTCGCGTGTTGACCAACCAGGTGGCCTTTGCTAAATGCAGCTCCCAGTGTTTGAGAGTCTCCCCACACAGTGCCTTCAGGGTGGTTTTCAGCAGCCCGTTGCACCGTTCAACTTTTCCAGCAGCCCGTTGCACCGTTCAACTTTTCCAGCAGCTGGTGCATGGTAGGGGATATGATACACCCACTCAATGCCGTGCTCTCTGGCCCAGGTGTCTACGAGGCCATTCTTGAAATGGGTCCTATTATCAGACTCAATTCTCTCCGGGGTGCCGTGTCACCACAGGATTTGTTTTTCAAGGCCCAGGATGGTATTCCGGGCAGTGGCATGAGGCACGGGGTATGTCTCCAGCCATCCAGTACTTCCTTCTACCATGGTCAATACGTAGCCCTTGCCTTGGTGGGTTTGGGGGAGCGTGATGTAGTCAACTTGCCAGGCTTCCCCATACCTGTACTTTGACCACCGTCCACCATACCATAGAGGCTTCACCTGCTTGGCCTGCTTGATGGCAGCACATGTCTCACAGTCATGGATGACCTGTGAGACAATGTCCTTGGTTAAGTCCACCCCTCGGTCACGAGCCCATCTGTATGTTGCATCTCTCCCCTGGTGACCGGAGGCGTCATGGGCCCATCGAGCCAGAAATAATTCTCCTTTGTGCTGCCAATCCAGATCTACCTGAGAGACTTTAATCCTGGCAGCTCGGTCCGCCTGCTCGTTGTTATGATGCTCCTCATTAGCCCGTTTCTTGCGTACATGAGCGTCTACGTGACCGACCTTCACACTCAGCTTCTCTACCCGGCCAGCGATGTCCTGCCACATCTCCGCCGCCCAGGTGGGTTTCCCTTGGCGCTGTCAGTTGGCCTTTCTCCATCGCTCTAGCCATCCCCACAGAGCATTGGCCACCATCCATGAGTCAGTGTAGATATAGAGTCTTGGCCACTTCTCTCGTTCAGCTATATCCAAAGTCAACTGAATGGCTTTAAGCTCTGCAAACTGACTTGACCCACCTTGTCCTTCGGTCGCTTCTGCAACTCGCCATGTGGGACTCCACACGGCTGCCTTCCATTTTTGGTTTGTCCCTACAATGCGGCAGGAGCCGTCTGTGAAGAGCGCATATTGCCTTTCATCTGCTGGTAGCTTGTCATATGGTGGGGCCTCCTCAGCCCGTGTCACCTGCTCCTCTTCTTCAGAGGATAGTCCGAAACTCTCACCTTCGGGCCAATTGGTGATAATTTCCAGAATCCCAGGGCGATTAGGATTCCCTATCCGGGTTCGTTGTGTGATCAGAGCGATCCACTTACTCCATGTGGCATCGGTGGCGTGATGTGTAGAAGGAACTCTCCCCTTGAACATCCAGCCCAGCACTGGTAGTCGGGGTGCCAGGAGGAGCTGCGCTTCGGTGCCGATCACTGCAGCTCGAAGTCCTTCACAAGCAACCAGGATCTCTTTCTCAGTTGGTGTATAGCTGGCTTCAGATCCTTTGTATCCCCGACTCCAGAATCCCAGCGGTCGTCCTCGGGTCTCCCCAGGCACTTTCTGCCAGAGGCTCCAAGAAGGGCCATTCTTCCCGGCTGCAGTGTAGAGCACGTTCTTCACGTCCTGTCCTGTCCTTACTGGCCCAAGGGCTACCGCATGGGCAATCTCCTGTTTGATTTGTTCAAAGGCCTGTTGTTGTTCAGGGCCCCACTGGAAATCATTTTTCTTCCGTGTCACAAGGTAGAGAGGGCTTACAATTTGACTGTACTCGGGGATATGCATCCTCCAAAAGCCCACAGTGCCTAGGAAAGCCTGTGTTTCCTTCTTGCTGGTTGGTGGGGACATGGCTGCTATTTT
>NW_020928551.1:0-457 GCF_003984885.1 Neopelma chrysocephalum | reverse complement strand
GCCCGTGTCCCCAAGTGCCACCTCCCCAGGGATGCTCCATCCCCCCCAGGGATGGGGATCCAGGGCTGGGCAGCTCCTTCCCAGCAGGGATTTTCCCCAATATCCCAAATAAACCTCCCCTGCCACAACTTGGGGCTGTTTTCCCCCTCGTCCTGTCCCTCGTTCCCTGGGAGCAGAGCCCGATCCCCCTTCCCTGTTCCTGGAGCTGGGGATAATCTGGGAGTACTTTTGTCCTGGCCAAGCTGCCATTCCCCAAATTCCCAGCAGGAATTCCAGAAGACATTCCCCACACCGAGCTCTCCCCGGAGCAGCTCCATCCATCCTCGGGATGGGGATCCAGGGCTGGGCAGCCCCTTCCCAGGAGGGATTTTCCCCAGTATCCCAAATAAACCTCCCCAGGGATGCTCAATCCCCCAGGGATGGGGATCCAGGGCTGGGCAGCCCCTTCCCAGCAGGG
>NW_020928550.1:0-373 GCF_003984885.1 Neopelma chrysocephalum | reverse complement strand
GCCCGTGTCCCCAAGTGCCACCTCCCCAGGGATGCTCCATCCCCCCCCAGGGATGGGGATCCAGGGCTGGGCAGCTCCTTCCCAGGAGGGATTTTCCCCAATATCCCAAACAAACCTCCCCTGGCACAACTTGGGGCTGTTTTCCCTCTCGTCCTGTCCCTGTTCCCTGGGAGCAGAGCCTGATCCCCCTTCCCTGTTCCTGGAGCTGGGGATAATCTGGGAGTACTTTTGTCCTGGCCAAGCTGCCATTCCCCAAATTCCCAGTGGGAATTCCAGTAGACATTCCCCACACTGAGCTCTCCCCGGAGCAGCTCCATCCATCCTCAGGATGGGGATCCAGGGCTGGGCAGCCCCTTCCCAGCAGGGATTTTCC
>NW_020928549.1:0-9263 GCF_003984885.1 Neopelma chrysocephalum | reverse complement strand
GTTTCCCTCCACCGGGAACACACACAGCACACTGCTCTGCCCCCCCACCGGAGCTTTCTCTCACTCCGGTCTTGTTGAGAACGTATCAAACCCCTACTACGAGTTACCCCAGACTAATCTTTTTCAATTTTTATTCCCCCCTGTGTCCTCTCCCCCGGGAGTTCTCAGTCTTACGTCTCACCAATCACTTCGTCTCTTCACTGGCCAGTCCTCTCGCGAGAGACGTGGAAACGCAGTTAGAAAGACTCCCTCTCGCTTCGCGCCTTTAGGCGCGTCTCAGTCACTCTCACGCACTCTCCCGAAACCCAATTAGTCCCCCCCCAAGGGACCCAAACTTGCCCCCCAAGGGACCCCAATTCACCCCTTTAGGCTTAAATGATTCCCTTACCGGGTTTCTGTGGTTCGTGTGTTGCCACGGTCTTTTTAAATCCTATATGCCGGCCGGCTCTTCTGTTTTCCTTGTTCTGCAGCCGTGTTTCCTGGGTCCTTTTCCGCAGCCGCCCTGGACCGGGGGGTCTCGTCCTTGGACCGCCAAGCTGGGCGGGGCGCGCGCCTTCCTGGATGTTGGCCCCCCAGCCCAGGGCCGCCGGGTGTTGGCTCCCAGACGAGCCCCCAAATTGTGAGAAAAATCTCTTTTACCAATTTATAAAACGGCAAAAAAACACTCGCAGGACAAGGAAACTTACAGAAAAGAATCCTTTATTTGCAGCGCTGGGTGCAGTCCCAAGCCACCCGCCTGGAAAAGCACACCCCCTCCAAAAGCCCGTTCCTTTTTGTATTTTTCAGCTACCCAATCTCTTGAATATTCAGCAGGTAACAAGTATTTTACCTTAAAGGGTAATTTTCAAATCGGCGGGTGGGTGTCACCCTCCCGCCTGATTGGTTCCGCTTGATTGATCCCACCTGATTGGTCCCACCTGATTGGATCATGACGTACCCCCCTGTACAGATTGATTGATTGATGACGTACCCCCCTGTACATGTACAGGGGGGTTCTTTTTGCACACAAAGACATGTGGCCGGTGTAACTTTTCCATCTATATATTGCATCCTACCTCGGCCGCAATATTCCCTCGGTGTACAGCCCTGACGAAGCCTTTCACCTTACAATCTTCGCGAGGCGCCTGGATATTTCTAAAATTAAATGGGAGGTAAGGAGAAAATCCCAACACCCCCTGTTTCCCACTTACATAAATTTACTTATAATAAAACCAGATTATTTTATTTCTCATAATCCCCCCTTTTTGTCTTTATTCATGGTTTTATTATAAGTCTCTTGTTTTGTTGATTGTCTTTAGGTTTTCCGAGTTCGTTCCCACTCAGTTAGTATATCTTGTGCCTTATTCATTTCTTTCGTTTGCTTGGCAAGTTCCCACTCAAGCAGTGCTTTCTGTGCTTTCTCCATGTCTTTCGTCTGTTTGGGGGTTGGTCGCAAGATCATGATTTTCTGGATTTCTGGGCCTCTAGCTGTAGTGGTTTTCGGATCCATTGGCATGGCAGTTAATTGCATCCCTTGGACAACACTAGAAATTAATCTCATAAAACATGGGATTAGACAGGGTATGAACAATAATCCAGAGACAGCACATAATAAAAAGAATCCCACTTTTTTCCACCATGCCCCCCCAAAGAAGTTAGCCCACCATTCTTTATCAACTATGGAGTTCCATTTTTGTACAGGGACATGGGTGATTTTTCGGATGTTGGAGGCTATTTCCATTACAGCTTCATAGTTATCATCAATTTGTAAGCAGCAGTCTGAGGTGTTGAATTTCCCACAGACTCCTCCTTCCTCTGCCAAAAGGTAGTCTAGGGCCAATCTGTTTTGGTATATGGCTGCTCTACTTTGGCGCTGTTGTTCAGCTATTAGTTCTAATCCCTTTGCGGTCTGATTTATAACTATTTCTACCACAGCTTGGAGTCGTATAATTCGATTGAGCATATAAATGGGTGTACGGTAACCCCATGTACCATCTTGTGCCCATGTGGCCGGTCCATAATACTCAATAATTCTCTCAGGAGGCCACTCCTCCTCCCCCCATTTTTGGGTTCCCCCTATTGAGTGTTCTTTAATCCCAATGTAAGGTGTTCTCCCTTTTACTTCTCTTTTTTTTCGGTTAAGGGAGTCATATAACGGGACTCCCAATTCATCTCCACTCTCCAAGGGCAATAGGAAAAATCCAGGCAAAATTATTCCTATGGTACAACAACCACTCCAATTTTCTGGTAGGACTGTATATGCCCTTTTTCCACAAATCCAAAAAAATCCATTTGGTGCTTTCCAAAAATGTTTGGACAGGCTATCAGCATTTTTCCAAAATTTTGATATTTCCATTATTCCGGAAAAAGGGTTTACTTTGGTTTTATTACATTGATATAGTTTTTTGTTTGCATCCCACTCACAGTTGGGGCCCTTTTTCCCTGACCAATAGTTAGTTGGGGCTTGTGGGAAATACTCACTGTGAGTGGAGTTAGTTTTTAGGGTTCGCTTGCAAGGGGTTTCTCCAACTGGGTATACAAAGTGTGGTCCTGTTCTCTGTATACAATCTCTCCCTATTACTGTGGAGCTTAATATCCATCCTTCTGGTCTATTCACTTTACTATGAGAAAATGTGTAGTTTCCTTTGAGTATTTCTTGGGCATCCAGACTAAAACCTCTCCAGGGCCATTCTTCTGCCATTAAAGGCCCTCCGCATACCCAACATCGACTTACTCTTAACCCTTTAGCAATTTTTTCCGCTAGATCAACAAATAGATTTTGTCCTACTGCCGGGAGCTCAAAATTTCCATCCATCTCTCCTGTCAGTTCAGAATATAAGCTACTTAACTGTGATAGCGGGTGGTTCTTGGATTGTTTTCTCTCAGTATTTTCAATGATTTCTTCTATTATTATTTCAGGGGCCCCCCATTCATTAGTGATATCCCAGCAAATCCAAGTTTCTTTGACGGGACAACTTAGTCCTAGTCGTGTCCCTTCTGGTCCTAAATTTTGTGCTATCCCATAGTGTCTGTTGCCTATCACACAGGTTTCTAATTTTTCCTTATCATAACAAACTTCGTTCACATACTCATGTGCCATAAAGATGGTTACCACACCTGTTTCGTAGTATGCATTTTGGTAACATTTTTGGCAGTGGTCATTGGCAACAACCACTAGCAGGAGCGCAGCTAAGACAAGTAGAGGTCCAGTATAGCATATACCTCCACTGTCCATGCCTATCGGATTGCAGCCGACAGCAGGATGGGAAGATCTTCTTGTGGCAAGTATAGAGGCTAATCTGGTCTTGCCCTCTATTGCTCTTTATTGCTCTATCTTTGCGCTCAAGTATAGCTTGGCACTTAATAACACTAAAAAAAATTTTGTTGGTTGGTTATTTATTTTCTAATGCACAATCATTCTCTAAAAACTATGGGTCTTAGTAGCAGTAGTCACTCCTTCGTGCTGGGTTTCCGATTTCTGTTGTTGGGAGCGGTGTTTCTCAGCTGTTGTCCTCTCCTGGAGACTGTAAAAACAAAATTTTACTTTCGGGTTATTTTCAGTTTTGGGTACTCTCCTTGGCATTTCCACTCGGGAGTGGAGGAAGGGGGTGTTATAGGCCCTTTGACTCTTGTACTATGGGTCCACCCCTTCTCTATAGTTCGTATTGCTGTTTCAGTGGTTAATACCACTTGGTATGGCCCCTCCCATTCTGGTTTGAGAGGTTCTTCTTTCCATGTTTATCAGAACCCAATCTCCCACTGAAATGTTGTGTATTTTCATCTCTAGTTTAACAGTTTGGGGAAGTAGTCCTTGTTGCCTGAGGTCGTCTAACCTCTTGGCTATTGTTGTGACATATTCTCTGAGGTATTTTTCGCCTATTTCCAGAGTTGGACTTTGGTGGGTTTTATGGCATGATGGATAAGGCAGCCCAAATAACATCTCATAGGGAGATATATTTAGGTCTCTTCTGGGGGCTGTCCTGATCCGGAAGAGTGCTAGAGGTAAACATTTTGTCCATGGCAGCCCTGTTTCCAGGGCGATTTTGGTTATGGTTCGTTTCAGAGTTTGGTTCATTCGTTCCACTCTCCCCGAGCTCTGGGGGTGCCACGGGGTATGATGTTGCCACGAGACTTGTAGAGCCTCGCACGTTAATTTTAGAATCTTTGAAGTGAAATGTGATCCCCGGTCTGAATCTATGGTTTCGGGTAGTCCAAATCTGGGAACCACTTGTTCTAATAATGTTTTAACTACACTTTGAGCCGTGGCTTTTAAGACTGGAAATGCTTCTACCCAATGAGTTAAGTGATCTACAATTACCAATAAGTATTTCCATCTCTGTACAGGAGGAAATTCGGTGAAATCTACTTGTATTCTCTGAAAGGGCCTAATTGCAAGTTCTCGACCTCCAAGGGAGCGAGCTCTTTGTACCCTTTTGTTTACTTTTTGACAAATCATGCACTGGCTTGTTATTTGTTTAGCAACAGTACACACCCCCAGGTGCCCGTAAGCTCTCAAAAATGTTTCTACTAAGGCTTGGGTGCCCCAGTGTGTGCTGTTATGGAGTTCCTTTAGTACTTCTCGTGTAACTGCTTCTGATAGTATCTGTCTCCCATCTGAGAGAAACCACCTCCCCTCCTCGTCTTTCTTGGCTCCTATTTCAATTAGTTTTTGTTGTTCAACTTCAGTAAATACTGGCTGGGATACTTTTTCTGGAACTGGTATCAGGGCCATAATTTTTGCTTCAGGTGTCCTGAGGCTGAGAGCGGCCTCTTGGGCAGCCTGGTCAGCTCGAGCGTTTCCCTGACAGATCATATCTTTTCCCCTTTGATGCCCCTTCACATGTACAATGGCAATTTCTTGTGGGTTTTGGATTTCTTCCAACAAGGTCTCTAGAAGTTCACGATGACTTAAACCTTTCCCCTGGGAAGTTACCATTCCCCTCTCATGCCAGATTTTCCCAAATATATGTGCAACCCCCCAGGCATATCTGGAATCAGTATATATGGTTCCTATCCCACTGCCAATTATACGTAGAGCACTAATCACTGCATACACTTCACATGCTTGAGCAGACCAGTCCTTTGGCAGAGTCCCCGACTCCACCACTGTGAGATCTTCTCCATCGACTACTGCATAACCACTTTTTCGTTTCCCTTCTGCGATTTTTGATGATCCATCTGTAAACAAATGTATTCCTCCCTCTATAGGGATATCTAATAAGTCTTCTCTGATTTTTGTTTGGTAATCAATAATGTCTAAGCAATTGTGTGCAGTTATATCATTCTCGGTATTTCCTTGTCCATACAAAAATTGAGATGGATCTACACATGAGTTAGTTGTCAGGCTTAAGTCATCTTTTTCCATTAATATGGTTTCATATTTTAGAATTCGAGAATCTGTCATCCACCTTCCAGATTTTTGACTTAAGACTGCTCTTACTGCATGTGGAGTGTGTACTTTAATTTTTCCTCCAAATGTTAATTTTCTTGCTTCCTCCACCAGTATGGCTGTAGCAGCCACTGCCTGGACGCAGGCGGGCCATCCTCTGATTACTGGGTCCAATATTTTTGATAGGAAACCCACCGGCTTTCTGACTCCCCCCAATCTTGGGTGACCACCCCCTTGGCAGTCCCTTCTGAGGCATTCACGTAAAGATCAAAGGGTTTCTTTAGATCTGGTAAAGATAACACTGGGGCTTGGGTTAAAATTTCTTTCAATTTGTTAAATTCCTTCACCTCTTCTGGGGAGTATTCTGCTTGGTAGGCTTTTTCGGGTGTCGTGTCATTTGTCAACTTTTCGTACAGGAATTTTGTTTTACTGCTGTAATCTAGAATCCATAGTCTGCAAAATCCCACTAATCCTAAAAATTGTCTGATCTCTTTTTTTGTTCTTGGGAGAGGGAGGTCTAAAATTCCTTTTATTCTTTCTGGGGTTAGCTTACGCCCCCCATTCTTTATAATATGTCCTAAGTACTTTACTTCTCTCTCCACAAATTGAAGTTTATTCTTTGACACTCTCAATCCCTGTTCCCCCAAGAAGTTTAACAGTCTTACTGTTTCTTTCTCTACTTCTTTTTGTGTTTTTCCAGCCACTAGTAAATCATCTACATATTGTATGATGACGGTTCCTTCTTGTGTATCAAACCTGCTCATCACAGTTTCTAGGGCTTGTCCAAATAAGTTGGGTGCTTCTGAAAATCCCTGTGGGAGTACTGTCCACCTCAGTTGTTGTTTTCTTCCTGTTTCTGGATTTTCCCATTCAAAGGCAAAGATGTCTCGAGAATTTTCATCTAATGGACAGGTCCAAAATGCATCTTTCAAGTCAACTACTGAGAACCACTCATACTCGGGGGATATTCTACTCATTATGGTGTAGGGGTTTGGAACAACTGGATGACGTACCCTAACTATTTTGTTGATTTCTCGCAAGTCTTGGACTAATCGGTAAGTTCCATCGCTTTTCTTCACCGGTAAGATGGGGGTATTGTATGGTGACATACAGGGTTCTAATAGGCCATCACGAATTAATTTCTCTATTATTGGTAGAAGACCCTTTTTCCCTTCTAGGGGAATGGGGTATTGTCGAATGCGAATGGGTATATTGGAATACAATTCTACTTTGAAGGGCTGTATTTCCAGTCTCCCTCTGTTCCCATCTTCAGCCCAGACTTGGGGATTTATCCCTAAGTCTTCACGCAACACAAAAAGTTTGACTGTCACCTCTTCCCCTTGGGGTACTATTCCCACCCCTAGAATGCCCATTAGGTCTCTGCCTAGTAGATTCACTCCAGCTTGTGATGTAATGAGTAAATCTGCTTCAATTATTTTCCCATTTCCTTTTATGGTTACAGCTGGGGCTATGGGTACCTCGAATTTTTCTCCTTTCGCTCCCATTACTGTAACTGTGCGTTTAGAAATTTTTATTCCTGGTGGAGGTTGGATTATGCAGGTTCTTTGAGCTCCTGAGTCTACTAAAAAGGTAGTGTCTTTCTCCTGGGGTCCTATCTTTAAATTTATCAAGGGTTCTTTTCTTTCTTCTGACCCCAGGAGAAAGAACCCCTGACTTTCCTATTCTAAGTCTTCTTGTAATTGGTAGACTCGGATGTCTTTCCGCTTCTTATTGCATTCTTTTTGTATATGGCCTTCCTCTCCACAGTAGTAGCAACAGATTTGTCTTCTACCCTGCGTATTTGGGGGTCTTCTTTCTGCCTCCTTCCTGTCTGACCGCTTAGTGAACTTGTTGGCATATTGGGTCCTCTGTTTCTTTTGGTTTCTAGGTCTATGGCTATATCCTTTTTGGGGTTCTTCTTGGGGTTTTTCTTCTTCTTCTTGTTCTGTTGTTTGTTTATTCATCTCTTTTATTGTAGCCATCATTATTTCAATTTTATTCTTCTGTCTTTCCTCATCTCTTCGGACATACGCTTTTTGGGCTTCTTTTAATAAGTCGTTCAATCCTTTCTCGTTCCAATCTTCTATCTTTTCTAATTTCCTCTTAATATCAGGCCAAGAATGTGTTACAAAACAGACCTTTAATAGTTCTTGTCCTGTTCGAGAGTCTAGTTGCACCCTTGAATATTGTTGTATATTTCTTTTTAGTCTTTCTAACCATTCTGATGGTGATTCATCTTTATTTTGTCGATCATCAAAGGCTTTGGCTGAGTTTTGCCCTCGAGGGACCGCCTCTTTAATTCCTTTAATGATACAATTACGATAATCAATCATATTTTGCCTCCCTTCATCTGTGTTCTGATCCCAATTTGGGCGAGCTACGGGCATTTTCTGTTCCCCGTCTTGACCATTTACTCCTTGGGGGTGTTCTCTGTTCCATACTCGGATCCCTGCGGTTCGAATCATCTCTCTTTCTTCTACAGTGAATAAACTCTTAATTATAGATTGCATTTCGTCCCACATGAATACATTCGGGCCTAAAAATTGGTCCAATTGTTCTGCTAGCCCTAGTGGGTCTTCTAGTAACTTCTTCATTTCCTTTCGGAACTCCCTTACTTCTGTACTGGTAAGGGGAGCGTTTACATATCCCACCCCTCCTTGTGCTCCGTGCATGGGAACTTCTCTGAGGGGATAGAGTTTTCCTGGTGTTTCTGACTCTTGTTCTTTTCTTCTTCTTCGCGTTTGACGGGGACTAGGAGGAGGGCTGGGAGGAGGAGGAGGAGGAGAAGGGGGAGGAGGAGGAGGAGGAGGAGTCCTGTTTAGATCTTGTGCTCCATTAGCTTGGTTTCTATCTGGGTTGTATGGAGGGGGGTTGCCTAAACACTCTTCTATTGGATCCCAATTTGGGCCTTTTTTCTTCTTCTCGTTTTTGTTTGTTTTACTGTTTACAGTAACTGGAAAGAGTTTTATGGGTTTTAACCAACATGCCGCATAAGCGCTCTCTTCTTGGTTCAATGGTTCTTTTTTATTGACATAGATATTAAGGGCTTGACAAATCCAGCTGTCAAAGGAGCCAAATTGGGGCCAGATAAGGTAGTCTGATTTTATTGGTTCTTTTGTCCATTCATATATGCAAAATTGTATCATAGTTGCCTTATTTTTTCTCCGAGTCCATCTGGCTTCGTCCCATGTCTCTAACATTCTGCCTAAGGGGGAGTCTTGGGGAATATTAGGTATTTTTTCTGATTTTTTCTTTCCCTTCTCCTTTACAGTTGTTTTACTTCCCGCAACTCCCATTGTAATTAATTAATAAGATTATACACACTTTGCCAAAACTCAACAAAAAAATACTAAACTTGAAACGCAGGAAATACTTATCCCAGAGGCAGCGGAAAAATCTGCAGGAATTCCTGGCCAGGGGCTGGCCGGGGAGGGAGGACCCCTATGGGAAGACCCCCTCGGGGGAGGACCCCTGCGTGAATACCCCGCCCAGGGGTTGGCCGGGGAGGACCCCTGCGTGAATACCCCGCCCAGGGGTTGGCCGGGGAGGACCCCTGCGGGAATACCCCGCCCAGGGGTTGGCCGGGAAGGACCCCTGCGGGAATACCCCGCCCAGGGGTTGGCCGGGGAGGACCCCTGCGGGAATACCCCGCCCAGGGGTTGGCCGGGGAGGACCCCTGCGGGAATACCCCGCCCAGGGGTTGGCCGGGGAGGACGATATCACTGTCTCAGCCCCCACATGGGATACACACAGCACAGTACACTTCTCTGGTCCCTGCCAGAGCACGCTGCACCTCCGCTCCTCCAAGCACGTGGCACCCCACTAAACAAAGGCAGCAACAGTTTCCCTCCACCGGGAACACACACAGCACACTGCTCTGCCCCCCCACCGGAGC
>NW_020928548.1:0-3320 GCF_003984885.1 Neopelma chrysocephalum | reverse complement strand
AGAAAAATATGAAAGAAACAGTCCTTGATATCAACAACCACCATGGGCCATTCAGAAGGTAGCATGGATGGAAATGGCATACCTTGCTGCAGGGCTCCCATGGGTTCCAGGACTTTGTTTACTTTGTGCAGGTCCTGGAGAAGCCTCCAGGATCCTGAGGACTTTTTAATGACAAACACTGGAGTGTTCCAGGGACTGGTGGAAGGCTCAGGTGTCCTTTTGCCAATTCCTGATCAACCGATTTCTTTAAAATTTGCAGGTTTTGGCTAGGCAAGGGCCACTGACTTACCCATACCGGAACCTTAGTTTTCCAAGTCAGCTTGGGCAGCTGCAATTGCTCAGTGACCCTCCCTAAAAATTTGTTTGCAGTCCAATATGCCACTGCTCCATGGCATCCCATCCCCATAAAGTTACCAGTACGTTCAGTATGAATGGTTGGAGAGATGCACATCTGCCCACTGGCCCGTAGATGCTAACCACTTCCAAACTTTGGGCTGGCTGTTGTGAGCCACCCACACCACTAACTTTAATGTCAGTGCTGTGTGCTGGCCAGCTGGGAGGCCAGTCCCAGAAAATGATTATGGTTATATCCGCTCCAGTATCTAATAACCCAGTGACAGTGGTCTTCTGTGGACTATGAGATCCTGAAAAGTAAACAGAACATGTTAGACATGGTCTTTCTGCTTGTACAGCTGTTGTCCAACTGACTTGTACTCCATCACTGATCGTGAGCTCCTCATCTCGTGACATGAGATTCATTAGAGCAGTTATGGAAATCATCTTTGCCACTAGAAAACAGTCCTTTACTTCTATAGGTAAGAGAGAGACAAAAATGCAAATAAAAATGTTATGTTAAGTCCAGTTAGTAAATGCAGGTAATACTGTAATTCCTTTCTCGCGTGCTGCTAAGTGTGAGATGACCAAATAGGTTTCTTCGGGGTCCAACTCAGGGTCAGGGTCACAGATATTCCTGGGTTTAACTTGCATAATTTGTTCATCATATTTAAGTTGAACTGCAGGGAATGGTAGGCCTAACATAATCCATTCTAATTGCTGTGGTTTGCTGGCACATGCTGAAAGGACAGGCTGCGAAGGATGGAACGCAGTTGTGGGGGTGTTTGTGTCATCGTGCCACCCCAGGCACTGGCTACCCCGTTTCCCAACTGGTCACAATCGCACTGTCTAAGATCAGGCAGTGAACTGAAAGTCACTTCTCTTTTTTTAAGTCAGGTGATTTTTTCGGTGGCAGCAGTTCCCCATGTATATTAGTGATATACAGTGAATCCAGTGAATCTGCATTCTCTGGTCCAACATCTCCCTTTGCCACATCATTGGCACAGTGTCTTTGGAAGCTCAGGTTTTGTGTTTAATTTAGGGCAGTGTTTTTTTACGTGCCCCTTCTGGCCACAGTTGAAGCATTGCTGTGGTCCAGTTAATGCCTCAGCAATTAGCTTTGCCTTGTGAGATCCAGATCCCACGTTTTTGCAAGCTTCAATCATCTTCAGCAAGCTGGGTTCTTTTAGAATTTTTAAAGCTCGTTGGCAGCCTTCATTTGCTTTTTCAATTACCAGCTTATTAAATAAAATGTCCTGGCTTTCCTTCTGTTGGATTTGGCGTGCTATAGCCTCCTTTAACCTGGTGATAAAATCGACAAAGGGTTCCTTCAGACCCTGATTAATCAGTGTGAATGAAGGCATTTGCACATAAACATCAGCCACCTTTTTAAGGGCTTCAACTGCTAGTTCTTTTGTAGCATCTAAATGTTTTAAGTCTATTCGAACTTGGTCTTGTCATCTAGCATAGTTGCCCTCTCCATACAGCATGTCAGTAGCACTGCTAGTTGGGATGCCTCGCCTTTCCATCTTTTCGTTAACAAATTTCATTATAAGCCGTTTCCACTCTGCTTCAAAAACAGATGCTTGCACTGTACATAGCAGTCCATTAAGCACCACCCTGATATCATAGGGGATTAAATGATAAGCCAGGAAAAATGACTTGAGCAATCCTACAGTAAAGGGTACTCCGAGACCATATTCCACAATTGCTTTTTCAATGTCCTTTAGCATAGGGTAGGAAATCGGCTTCCATTCCAGAGAGTGGCCTTCCTCCAAATATATGGGAAAAGCTTTTAAAAATTCGGCGTCATGAGCCTGGGCGGCCTCTGTCTGAAAAGCCTTCCAAATATCATTGCACAGCAGGGATGCATCTGCTGTCTGGCAGCTGCCGGGAGCCTCGGTAACAAAAGCACCATGGGCACAGCCATCTTCCCGGATGTTATTGTCGGAAGAGGTCCTGGCCCCGCCCCTTAGTTCCCGTCTACCCCGGAAGGGCGATGACGTGGGGGGTAGAGGCGGCGCTGGAGGGAGAGGGCGTTCTTGTGGGAGGGTCTGTAGGCATGTCAGGGGCATATGGGGGTGGACACGGAGGCGGGCTAGGGGCTGGGGCCAACGGGACTCGCACAGGTGGGCTAGGGGGTGGAGCCGACGGGACGCATGCGAAATTTTGCCGCGCCGCTTTTCCACAAGTCATGCCTTCCCGCGTTCGCCCTTCGCGTGCCTCGGTCCCGTGCGCGCGCGAGCACCCTTCCCCATCACCGTCGCCATGTTGCAAAGATCGCGTGTCCCCTGTGCCTTCTCTGTCCCTCCCGCCATGCTGGATTTTATGGGGCTTGTCCTTTATTGGGGATTTTGACTTGGATTTTTTAGATTTTTGCGGTGATTCTTGGAGACTTTCGTTGGAACTCATCATCTGATGCTGTAGCACCACCAGAACCAATCTCCAAGCTATTAATGCTTCAGTAGCAGTTCGGTCTCCCCTCTCTTTCGCTTTCCAAATATTATATCCAATTTTTTCCCAGGCTTTGGCAGATTTTTTATCTAAGGGGTGTCCGTTTTCCAAAATAAAGTCTTTAAGCTTGCGGTATACAAGGTT
Organism: Neopelma chrysocephalum; assembly: GCF_003984885.1. NCBI lineage: Eukaryota > Metazoa > Chordata > Aves > Passeriformes > Pipridae > Neopelma > Neopelma chrysocephalum. The sequence goes on along the minus strand of NW_020928548.1, from coordinate 389 downwards.
TTGAGGGGTAGACAGCCAGAGGCCCATGGCAGCGTTACTGTGACTTCTCGTAATTTGCAGTTGGCGTTAAAAATTTTTCTGTTATGGGGATTGGGGTCTGGGGAGAAATTAGGGGTCTCCCTTAGCCGCTCACCTTTCCAGTGCGAAGTCCGGCACTGATCCAGTGATCCGCCGTCTGCCGTTCGGCTAGGGATGACCAGTGGAGCGGGTACTTCTCCAGGTACTGCCTGAGTCCTTGTGGTAGCAAGAGAGTTCAAGTTCCCTTAATGTAAGGGATCCTCAGATCTCGAGCCCCACGCTGGATGCCATCTGCTACGGTCTGAGGGGGGAGGGGAGAAAGGCCGCAGCACGGTACAAACGGGTCCAACGAGGTTTGAGGTGCAATGCTG
>NW_020928547.1:0-3289 GCF_003984885.1 Neopelma chrysocephalum | reverse complement strand
CGCAGCACGGTACAAACGGGTCCAACGAGGTTTGAGGTGCAATGCTGCTTTAATGGGGGTGCACAAGGGTTTTATCAGCTCTGGCGTGGAATGCACCAGAAAATGGGGTGGAGCACGAGACAGACAACCAGGGAAAGGAACAGGGATAGGGACTCAGGGGAAGAGGGAGGAACAGGGGAGGAACGGACGAATAGTAGCTCTCTCCTCTCTGCAGCTTCTTCAGCCAATCAGAGGGGGAAGCAGGGAGCAGGCGTGCCTGGGCAAGCCCGGGTATTACAAATCTCAGGGAAACATACAATGTATGTGTTTGTAAACACGTAAGAACTGCAAAGTTCGTATAATAAAGTCCTTTCAATCGCTGTATATCTTTTTCCATTCCTGAAACCGTTCACATTCTGATCCTTGCTCCTCCACATCTCCCTCTGTCTTGTTTGAATCATGAACGGCTAGAAAGATATTTTTTGTGATGGTCTTCTTACAGCAGGCTACAACACAGGAAATGGCTAATAACAACACAAACAGAAAAAGCAAAATTTCAAAGCAGGTTAACAGGATTTGCTTAAGGCAATTAGGTAGGCTGGGTAAACTCAATTTGTCAAATAAATCATCGGTGGAGAATTTTGGTGACATTCGTATGTCATTAACCAGATTTTGTAACTCTTTTATGCTTTTGAACACGGATTGGGAGTGGTCAAAGAAACTGAGACAGCACATGCCTTCAAACTCCTGACACCCATGGCCACACATTAAAAGGAGAAAGTCTATTGTAGCCCTGTTTTGGAGGGATACCTCTTTCAGTTTTAGAGTGTCTTTAACCAAACTCTCCAGGGCGACGCTGGTGGCATTAGCCTCTTTTGCCATCCAGCGTCCCAGACGTGTTAAGAGGCCAAGGGCATGTGCTGTACCAACCCCTGGGAACACCGCAAAGGCACTCCAAAAATTCACGGTTTTGGACCACAAGGGGATTTGAGGGTCACAGTGCTCTGGGATTGGCTGATAGATATTGCTCACTGATTTATAAGGGGAAGATCTTTTGGATCAAATTGGGGCTGATGGAATTTGGTTCGAAAAGAGGAATTTGCCGGAGAGCTGTCCTATAGTACAGGGGCCTCCAACCGGGTAGGAGGGAACACCTGCCCAGGCTCTCTCACCACAGATTAAGAACTTTCCTTCTGGCAACACCATTGGTTTTGAGCTGACAACTTCAGTGATTATTTTTTCGGGCATGGTGTTGTTGCACCAGAGGGAGGTGTTTTGATAAATTTCTTTATAGGGAGTTACTTTGTGGCTGTGAACTTTGACAGTGGTACTTGGTGTAAAGAGAAAACAATGGTTTGTAATTATTGATCCCATCATTTCAATTTCCATGGGCTCCTCAGTCCAGAGGGGGATTCAAAGTGTATCTTTGAACCTTCATTTGTGGGTATTCCAATTAAACATGTCTGAAACAGGTTTAATGTTCAACAGGGACAGACAGATGACCTCATTTCCTGTCTCCTGAGCTAATTTTACCCAGATGTTCTCTGAATTGGCACAAGCCCAGTTTGGAAGTGCAGCTGCAGTTTCTGATGTTCTTTGCTCGGATCCTATGTCAAGGAGGATGATGAGGAGGCAGGCACAGGTGTAACACATGGTGGATCTTGGTAGATCTTGACTCTCTTTGCTGGGACCCACTTCGGGCCTGTCTCGGTGGAAACACAGGCGTGTCCTTTCCCCCACGTGATGAGGGGGAAAGGACTTGTCCATTTGTCAGTTAATATATCTTTATACAACACTTTGGCCTTCCTTGTATCCTGGTTTGATGTTGATTGGAAGTGCCTTTCAACGGGACTTCTACTCATGGGCATGTCAGGTTCCTCCAATTTATTTAAAAAATTTAATATGTACATGACTTTGTCCAATCTTTCTTGGGGGCTCATACCCATATTCCCCCTGTTTTGTTTTTTGATTAAATTTTTGATGTTTTGGTGAGCCTTTTCCACAATACCTTGTCCCGTAGGGTTATGTGGGATGCCAGTGGTATGGTGGATACCCCAGCTATTAAAGAATGCCTCAGTTTCTTTTGATACATATGAGGGGGCATTATTGGTTTTGGCATGTTTCGGGACCCCCATCCTCACAAATGCGGATAAAAAATGCCTCTTGACATCTCGATTTTTCTTACCTGAATGCGCTGTCACCACTATCATTTTGGAAAAGGTGTCAATCGAAACATGTACGTATTTTAATGTTCCAAATTCTGGTACATGTGTCACGTCTGACTGCCAAATTTCCAGTCTAAGTGGAATTTGGACTAATCTCTGTATAAATTGACAAGCTGGGAGGTGAAACTTCACCTCTCCTGGGTATCCACTGATGGTAATTTGGAAATCAGTCGAGGACTTCAGCGGTTGTTCAAGTTGTTCTGAGGTCAATGGGAGGTAAACACAATCTGGTTCCCTTCCACTGAGCTCCAAACACTTCATACAGCCCTTATGAATTAGCTTACCAATCATTTCCACTAAAGTGACAATTGTTTTTGAAAATTGATGAGGAAGAAACAACCATTCCCATAAGTAGAAGTCTCCCTGATCATTAGAGAACTGGCCTAGAATAGCCAGGGGTTGTTTGGTCTCTCGCAGGATTATTAGGGAAGACGGCAGTCCCTCCATCTTCCTAAACACCTGTCTTTCTGATATTTTCCTTTCCACCACCTGAAGTGCTTGCTCAGCCTCTTCTGTGATGGACCTGGGGGAGGAGAGATCTGCATCTCCTTTTGAAAGCTCAGAAAGAGGCTGTAAATCAGTGGTTGTGATTCCCAATACAGGGCGTACCCAACTGATAGCTCCTAGCAGCTTCTGGAGGTCATTTAAATTTTGTACATTTTTGTCAATTGTAATTGATTGTGGTCTGATAGTTTTTGAATTAATTTGGAGCCCGCGGTACCTCCAGGGTGCTTCCTTTCGTATTTTCTCAGGGGAGATTTCTAAATCATGAGAATTTAGAGCCAAAATAACCGAATTCAAAGTTTTTCCACGGCCAATTCTGTATTCGCACAGATCAAAACATCGTCCATATAGTGGAAGACAATGGATTTGTTAAATTTCTGCCTTACTGGTGATAAAATTTCTGCAACAAACATTTGACAAAGGGTTGGTGAATTTTTCATTCCCTGGGGAAGCACTTGCCACTGGAACCTGTGGTGATGTTCACAAGCATTTATTGCTGGGACAGAAAATGCAAATTTAGCCAAATCCAAATTCAGAAAAATATGAAAGAAACAGTCCTTGATATCAACAACCACCATGGG
>NW_020928546.1:0-1420 GCF_003984885.1 Neopelma chrysocephalum | reverse complement strand
TTGTGCAACTAATCCCTGAATTTCTGCTCTTGAGGAGCTTTTTTGTTCTTTATTATCTCTAGGTTGTAGTTTCATTTGAAGACAGTTGAAGGATATGGCTGTAACTTCTCTCCAAACATAGGAAGAGATTTTGCTCAAGAGCCAGCCCATAATTATACAAGAATACATGAGGTATTCCTCTTGTCTGTATTCCTTTTCCCATGATTTACAACAGAATTATGTCCCACACTGACAAACAGGCTACCTCATTAAAATTTCAGTCTGAAAGCAATACAGTCCACGCAGAGTTGTTGCTTGGTCACTTAACGTAATGCCTATGTAATTTTAAATTTTAATGATTTTTCAAAAGTTACTCAGAAAATTACCAAACAAAGATTTCTTGCACAGATTCTCACAATACTCCTGAATCAACAATTTTCTAAGTAATTTTACTAAGGTCACTGGAATTAAAACTGTGTGGACCAGTTTACAGGTCCAGATTCAGCTGCTGACTTCAGGGACCTAACCTGGGACACAGCACCTTGAACCCACTTTCTGGCCTCAGCAGGGTGCTTCAAAGCTGCATTGGAGTCTCTAGGGCCAGAGAAGGGAGCCAGATGCCTTTGGGCTTCATCGGTGCTCAATACACAGCTGCCTACAGCAGATGCTCACCACAGAGCCTATGTTTATAAACTCTGACTATTCTGTTGTTGGAACCTTTTACAAAATGTACAGAGACAACTAATCACCACATAAGTAATTTCTAGGATGGAATTCTTTCCTGTCTGCTTCCTCTGATTATGTGGCTTCATCATCTTTCCTTTCTGAGTAGGCATACGATGCTTTGCTACTGCTATAGGTTTACATACACTCTTTCTAAACTACAGCCTTTGATAAATGATCCAGTATTAGCCTCTAGCCCTGGATCAAGACCCAGGCACATGTATCCCAGAACAGCGTTTAGCAAAGTGTGCTGTGACTAACGAGGAGGGTGGTAAGTGCCGCAGCACCATACACACTTTATCATCGGGCCTTGCAGTTCACTCCTCTTCAGAACACAGGCTCCCTGCACAGCTCACCAGGCAGAGCCCGTCATCCCACAGCAACCCTTCTTCATGTTGGCTTCATGTTAACTGCAGTGTTATTTTGACACTAAAAGGGAAATGTTTTAAATGTTTTGTGGTTTAGGTTTTTTTGGTAGTTTTTTATTTGTTTGTTTGTGCGTTTGTTTGTGCGTTTGTGCGTTTGTTTGTGCATTTGTTTGTGCGTTTGTTTGTGCGTTTGTTTGTGCGTTTGTTTGTTTTTGTTTTGATTTCTGCTTCAACAGAAGTGTGGTTTTCCTGTGCTTTAAGATTTTGCTGAGGAATTGAGAATTCAGAATATGAAATGGAGTGAAACATCCCTGCCTGGTCTTTTATTGAGACCTCAGATAAAAGCAGCA
>NW_020928545.1:0-1200 GCF_003984885.1 Neopelma chrysocephalum | reverse complement strand
TTGTGCAACTAATCCCTGAATTTCTGCTCTTGAGGAGCTTTTTTGTTTTTTATTATCTCTAGGTTGTAGTTTCATTTGAAGACAGTTGAAGGATATGGCTGTAACTTCTCTCCAAACATAGGAAGAGATTTTGCTCAAGAGCCAGCCCATAATTATACAAGAATACATGAGGTATTCCTCTTGTCTGTATTCCTTTTCCCATGATTTACAACAGAATTATGTTCCACACTGACAAACAGGCTACCTCATTAAAATTTCAGTCTGAAAGCAATACAGTCCACGCAGAGTTGTTGCTTGGTCACTTAACGTAATGCCTATGTAATTTTAAATTTTAATGATTTTTCAAAAGTTACTCAGAAAATTACCAAACAAAGATTTCTTGCACAGATTCTCACAACACTCCTGAATCAACAATTTTCTAAGTAATTTTACTAAGGTCGCTGGAATTAAAACTGTGTGGACCAGTTTACAGGTCCAGATTCAGCTGCTGATTTCAGGGACCTAACCTGGGACACAGCACCTTGAACCCACTTTCTGGCCTCAGCAGGGTGCTTCAAAGCTGCATTGGAGTCTCTAGGGCCAGAGAAGGGAGCCAGATGCCTTTGGGCTTCATCGGTGCTCAATACACAGCTGCCTACAGCAGATGCTCACCACAGAACCTATGTTTATAAACTCTGACTATTCTGTTGTTGGAACCTTTTACAAAATGTATAGAGACAACTAATCACCACATAAGTAATTTCTAGGATGGAATTCTTTCCTGTCTGCTTCCTTTCTGAGTAGGCATATGATGCTTTGCTACTGCTATAGGTTTACATACACTCTTTCTAAACTACAGCCTTTGATAAATGATCCAGTATTAGCCTCTAGCCCTGGATCAAGACCCAGGCACATGTATCCCAGAACAGTGTTTAGCAAAGTGTGCTGTGACTAACGAGGAGGGTGGTAAGTGCCGCAGCACCATACACACTTTATCATCGGGCCTTGCAGTTCACTCCTCTTCAGAACACAGGCTCCCTGCACAGCTCACCAGGCAGAGCCCGTCATCCCACAGCAACCCTTCTTCATGTTGGCTTCATGTTAACTGCAGTGTTATTTTGACACTAAAAGGGAAATGTTTTAAATGTTTTGTGGTTTAGGTTTTTTTGGTAGTTGTTTGTGTGTTTGTGTGTTTGTGTGTTTGTGTGTTTGTGTGTTTGT
>NW_020928544.1:0-446 GCF_003984885.1 Neopelma chrysocephalum | reverse complement strand
ATGGATTCCCTGGATGAGCTGTGCAGTGGGGGTGAGGATGAGGAGGGAGTGAAGTGCTGGGGATGGTGCTGCAGGCTCTGAGGGCTGGGCTCAGAGGGGCTGGGGTGGGCAGGGAGGCAGCCCCACAGCCCCTCATCCCTCTATCCCTACATCCCTGCATCCCCTCATCCGTGCATCACTGTATCCCTGCATCCCTGCATCCCTGTATCCTTACATCCCTGCATCCCCTCATCCCTGCATCCCTGTATCCTTACATCCCTGCATCCCCTCATCCTTGTATTCCTACGTCACTGTATCCCATCATCCCTGCATCCCCTCATCCCCTCATCCCCTCATCTCTGCATCCCTGTGTCCCTGTGTCCCTGTATCCCCACATCCCTGCAGCCCTACATCCCTGTATACCTTAACCCTTCACATCCTTGTATCCTGCTATCCTTGTATCTCTC
>NW_020928543.1:0-331 GCF_003984885.1 Neopelma chrysocephalum | reverse complement strand
ATGGATTCCCTGGATGAGCTGTGCAGTGGGGGTGAGGATGAGGAGGGGGTGAAGTGCTGGGGATGGTGCTGCAGGCTCTGAGGGCTGGGCTCAGAGGGGCTGGGGTAGGCAGGGAGGCAACCCCACATCCCCTCATCCCTCTATCCCTACATCCGTGCATCACTGTATCCCTACATCCCTACATCCCTGCATCTCTACATCCATATATCCCCTCATCCCTGCATCCCTGTATCCTTACATCCCTGCATCCCCTCATCCTTGTATTCCTACGTCACTGTATCCCATCATCCCTGCATCCCCTCATCCCCTCATCTCTGCATCCCTGTGTCCC
>NW_020928542.1:0-949 GCF_003984885.1 Neopelma chrysocephalum | reverse complement strand
AGAACAAGCCTTTAGACTTGTGTTCAGAGCAGAAATAATTCTCTTTTCCCCCCCTTTTTTACATCATTATACTGGTTATTAGTCCTGGCATAGGGGAGTCTTGTTTTGCTGCAGGTGGAGAGTCCTTTTTTCTGCCCCATTTCCACACAGGAGCAGGTTAAGGATTTTTTTGCCCTGCCCATGAGGCACCAAATTCTGTGCTGGGAAATTCTGTGTCACAGTCCCCTGTGCCTGGAGAGGCAATTTAGTCCTGAATTTAGTCCAATTTAGTCCTGAATCCTCTATAACAGCATTAATCCTCATATATTCCTGCATCTTCCATTAAAACTTTAGTCCATATATATTCCTGAATCCTCTATAACAGCATTAATCCTTATATATTCCTGCATCTTCCACTCAAACTGCTCCCAAACCCTTCTAAAACGAAGAGAGTTTGAATCTAAAATGAAGAAAGTTTGAATCTAAAATGAAGAGAGTTCAAATCTAAAATGAAGAGAGTTCAAATCTAAAATGAAGAGAGTTCAAATCTAAAATGAAGGCCCTGCAAGATCTGCTCCAAAATAAACAGTAAAGGAAAAAACAACCACCTGTATCAAAATGTATTTTAAAAGTATTTTCGCTTAACACATTTTATAAATCACATTTATAAGTCACAATCATAAGTCAGTATTTAGAAATGTGTTTGACAGAGCAGAAAATCCCACTGTCAGCTCACAGAGGATTTTTCTCTCCCTTTAAAATGATGGATTGTTGTGTGGGAAATGTTAAAACAGCTTTGTAAATCCCAAAAACCCACTTGTCCCAGGAGACATCACAACTGAGGAAAACCTCATGAAGTTTATTGTCATCCAGACCTTTTTTTTTTTGGATTCCAGACCTTTTTTCAAAGCAAACCTTTATTCTTTCCAGCCAATCCTTTCACCCTTCACAGGGTAGGGAAGGCAGGGAC
>NW_020928541.1:0-793 GCF_003984885.1 Neopelma chrysocephalum | reverse complement strand
TCTTTTTCCCCCCTTTTTTACATCATTATACTGGTTATTAGTCCTGGCATAGGGAAATCTTGTTTTGCTGCTGGTGGAGAGGCCTTTTTTCAGCCCCATTTCCACACAGGAGCAGGTTAAGGATTTTTTTGCCCTGCCCATGAGGCACCAAATGCTGTGCTGGGAAATTCTGTGTCACAGTCCCCTGTGCCTGGAGAGGCAATTTAGTCCTGAATTTAGTCCAATTTAGTCCTGAATCCTCTATAACAGCATTAATCCTTATATATTCCTGCATCTTCCACTCAAACTGCTCCCAAACCCTTCTAAAACGAAGAGAGTTTGAATCTAAAATGAAGAGAGTTTGAATCTAAAATGAAGAGAGTTCAAATCTAAAATGAAGGCCCTTCAAGATCAGCTCCAAAATAAACAGCAAAGGAAAAAACAACCACCTGTATCAAAATGTATTTTAAAAGTATTTTCGCTCAACACATTTTATAAATCACATTTATAAGTCACAATCATAAGTCAGTATTTAGAAATGTGTTTGACAGAGCAGAAAATCCCACTGTCAGCTCACAAACAGAGGATTTTTCTCTCCCTTTAAAATGATGGATTGTTGTGTGGGAAATGTTAAAACAGCTTTGTAAATCCCAAAAACCCACTTGTCCCGGAGATATCACAACTGAGGAAAACCTCATGAAGTTTATTGTCATCCAGACCTTTTTTTTTTTGGATTCCAGACCTTTCTTCGAAGCAAACCTCTATTTTTTCCAGCCAATCCTTTCACCCTTCACAGGGTAGGGAAGGCAGGGAC
>NW_020928540.1:0-418 GCF_003984885.1 Neopelma chrysocephalum | reverse complement strand
TCTTTTTCCCCCCTTTTTTACATCATTATACTGGTTATTAGTCCTGGTATAGGGAAGTCTTGTTTGGCTGCTGGTGGAGAGGCCTTTTTTCTACAGCTCTCTGTGCAGAAGAAGCCTTTAGAGGAGCCCATCCGAGTGTTCAGGGCAGATATAATTCTCTTTTTCACCTTTTTTTTACATCATTAGACTGGTTATTAGTCCTGGCATAGGGAAATCATATTTTGCTGCTGGTGGAGAGTCCTTTTTTCTGCCCCATTTCCACCCAGGAGCAGGTTAAGGATCCTTTGCAAATGATGAAATTTGTGAATGTTGTGAAATTTGTGAATGTTGTGAAAAAAGTTGCAGGATTGAGAGGGCTGGAGGTTTGCCTGGTGCAGAACAAGCCTTTAGACTTGTGTTCAGAGCAGAAATAATTCTC
>NW_020928539.1:0-735 GCF_003984885.1 Neopelma chrysocephalum | reverse complement strand
ACCCAGCTCTCTGTGCAGAACAAGCCTTTAGACTTGTGTTCAGAGCAGAAATAATTCTCTTTTCCCCCTCTTTTTTACATCATTATACTGGTTATTAGTCCTGGTATAGGGAAATCTCATTTTGCTGCTGGTGGAAAGGCCTTTTTTCTGCCCCATTTCCACATAGGAGCAGGTTTAGGATCCTTTGCAAATGATGAAATTTGTGAATGTTGTGAAAAAAGTTGCAGCATTGTGAGGGCTGGAGGTTTGGCTGGTGCATTACCCAGCTCTCTGTGCAGAACAAGCCTTTAGACCTGTGTTCAGAGCAGAAAGAATTCTCTTTTTCCCCCCTTTTTTACATCATTATACTGGTTATTAGTCCTGGTATAGGGAAGTCTTGTTTGGCTGCTGGTGGAGAGGCCTTTTTTCTACAGCTCTCTGTGCAGAAGAAGCCTTTAGAGGAGCCCATCCGAGTGTTCAGGGCAGATATAATTCTCTTTTTCACCTTTTTTTTACATCATTAGACTGGTTATTAGTCCTGGCATAGGGAAATCATATTTTGCTGCTGGTGGAGAGTCCTTTTTTCTGCCCCATTTCCACCCAGGAGCAGGTTAAGGATCCTTTGCAAATGATGAAATTTGTGAATGTTGTGAAATTTGTGAATGTTGTGAAAAAAGTTGCAGGATTGAGAGGGCTGGAGGTTTGCCTGGTGCAGAACAAGCCTTTAGACTTGTGTTCAGAGCAGAAATAATTCTC
>NW_020928538.1:0-733 GCF_003984885.1 Neopelma chrysocephalum | reverse complement strand
ACCCAGCTCTCTGTGCAGAACAAGCCTTTAGACTTGTGTTCAGAGCAAAAATAATTCTCTTTTTTCCCCCTTTTTTACATCATTATACTGGTTATTAGCCCTGGTATAGGGAAATCTTGTTTTGCTGCTGGTGGAGAGGCCTTTTTTCTGCCCCATTTCCACACAGGAGCAGGTTAAGGATCCTTTGCAAATGATGAAATTTGTGAATATTGTGAAAAAAGTTGCAGTGTTGTGAGGGCTGGAGGTTTGGCTGGTGCATTACCCAGCTCTCTGTGCAGAACAAGCCTTTAGACTTGTGTTCAGACCAGAAATAATTCTCTTTTTTCCCCCTTTTTTACATCATTATACTGGTTATTAGTCCTGGTATAGGGAAGTCTTGTTTGGCTGCTGGTGGAGAGGCCTTTTTTTACAGCTCTCTGTGCAGAAGAAGGCTTTAGACGAGCCCATCCGAGTGTTCAGGGCAGATATAATTCTCTTTTCCCCCTTTTTTACATCATTATACTGGTTATTAGTCCTGGTATAGGGAAATCTCATATTGCTGCTGGTGGAAAGGCCTTTTTTCTGCCCCATTTCCACATAGGAGCCGGTTTAGGATCCTTTGCAAATGATGAAATTTGTGAATGTTGTGAAAAAAGTTGCAGTGTTGTGAGGGCTGGAGGTTTGCCTGGTGCATTACCCAGCTCTCTGTGCAGAACAAGCCTTTAGACTTGTGTTCAGAGCAGAAATAATTCTC
>NW_020928537.1:0-779 GCF_003984885.1 Neopelma chrysocephalum | reverse complement strand
TAGCTGGCAAGTGAAATGTTATTCTGCCTCACTTAGAGACTTCCTATTCCAGAGAAAGTGAATGACTTCAGTTACAGGTCACATGACAAGTAGCAAAACAAAAGAGGATGAGTTCTCATTTTTCAGGAGAAGACATAAAGGACATTGATGCCGAGCATCCAAATGAATCTTCATCTTTTCCCTAGCCAAATGCTGGCACACTCCGTTCCTTTGCCCCCTGTTGAAATTTGTTGCAGATTTGACACACTCTATAATTAGTGACTATCAACCCCATGGACAAGGAACTGCTTTTTTGGCCAACATCATAGGGCTTGAAATAGAAATCCTGATAATTAAATGGCATAAACTTATCCTAGGAGGTGGTGAATTTTTCTGGTATGTGTTCTGAGCCACTAAGCACAAAACAGATAAATTCACCACCTCCTAGGATAAGTTTATGCCATTTAATTATCAGGATTTCTATTTCAAGCCCTATGATGTTGGCCAAAAAAGCAGTTCCTTGTCCATGGGGTTGATAGTCACTAATTATAGAGTGTGTCAAATCTGCAACAAATTTCAACAGGGGGCAAAGGAACGGAGTGTGCCAGCATTTGGCTAGGGAAAAGATGAAGATTCATTTGGATGCTCGGCATCAATGTCCTTTATGTCTTCTCCTGAAAAATGAGAACTCATCCTCTTTTGTTTTGCTACTTGTCATGTGACCTGTAACTGAAGTCATTCACTTTCTCTGGAATAGGAAGTCTCTAAGTGAGGCAGAATAACATTTCACTTGCCAGCTA
>NW_020928536.1:0-425 GCF_003984885.1 Neopelma chrysocephalum | reverse complement strand
CTGTGATGAGCATTGAAAATATTTGTTGTTTGCTATGAAAGAGGTTAAAATATGCTAATCAGTTATCAGGTACAAAGAGAGGATATTGTGCCAGGTGGACAGATTGATGGGTTATAAAATGATTTGAAAACTGAAGGTCATATAGATGGCATACTGCAAATTAGACATTTAAGCAGATGGCATGGGTATTCACTAGTCCACCTGGCACAATATCCTCTCTTTGTACCTGATAACTGATTAGCATATTTTAACCTCTTTCATAGCAAACAACAAATATTTTCAATGCTCATCACAGCTTTTTCCCCATTCCTTCCCGTGTCTTTGTAATTACAGGAGGACAACATAATGAATTTGTCAGCATCAGATTCATTTTCATCTGACATTTTGCAAGAATCCATTGCTCTCAGCACTCAAATTTTTTGATA
>NW_020928535.1:0-442 GCF_003984885.1 Neopelma chrysocephalum | reverse complement strand
GGTCATCTACCGCCACCACCTGCGTCTCCTAGAACGCTTCCATCAACACTGCCTCCGTACAATCCTGAACATCCACTGGTCAGACTATGTGACCAATACATCTGTTCTTGAACAGGCAGCAATCACAAGTATTGAGGCCATGTTACTGAGAACACAACTGCGATGGGCAGGGCACGTCTCCAGGATGAAGGACCACCGCCTCCCTAAGATCCTGCTCTATGGTGAACTTGCCACCGGCTGCCGCAAGAGAGGAGCTCCGAAGAAAAGATACAAGGACTCCCTGAAGAAACAACTCAGCCTCGGGCATATTGATCACCATAACTGGTCTACTCTGGCCTTCAATCGTGAGGCCTGGAGACACACCATTTATAACGCTGCTGATGCTTTTGAGAAAACGCGCAGGATCAGTCTTGAGGAGAAAAGACAACGCAGAAAGAATCGA
>NW_020928534.1:0-444 GCF_003984885.1 Neopelma chrysocephalum | reverse complement strand
GGTCATCTACCGCCACCACCTGCGTCTCCTAGAACGCTTCCATCAACGCTGCCTCCGTACAATCCTGAACATCCACTGGTCAGACTATGTGACCAATACATCTGTTCTTGAACAGGCAGCAATCACAAGTATTGAGGCCATGTTACTGAGAACACAACTGCGATGGGCAGGGCACGTCTCCAGGATGAAGGACCACCGCCTCCCTAAGATCCTGCTCTATGGTGAACTTGCCACTGGCTGCCGCAAGAGAGGAGCTCCGAAGAAAAGATACAAGGACTCCCTGAAGCAACAACTCAGCCTCGGGCATATTGATCACCATAACTGGTCTACTCTGGCCTCTAATCGGGAGGCCTGGAGACACACCATCTATAACGCTGCTGATGCTTTTGAGAAAGCACGCAGGATCAGTCTTGAGGAGAAAAGACAACGCAGAAAGAATCGAGC
>NW_020928533.1:0-4637 GCF_003984885.1 Neopelma chrysocephalum | reverse complement strand
GCGCTTGCAAGAAACGTGGGTAGAGCCCTTCCCAAATCTTCGTTCGCAAAGCCTAGCCATGAGATGTACACTTTAAAATTAATTATTCTAGCTACATTATTCTGCAAACTATTCCAATCTGGCATAAAACTCCTAAACTGTTAATTTCTGTCTTTATCAAGGATCTTGCTTGTACTGTGCTGAGACGCACTATGTAGTCAGAGGTATACGGACGCTGTAGGCACATGGCCTACGAGCTCAAACTATAGCCTGAAGTATTGCTCTCTTCTCAGAGCATTGTGGCTGTGTATCCCTTACATGCTTATCCCCACCCTGCTCCATACATATGGTGGAATTTTGCACAAGGGTAACTGATGACCCTGTGGGTTTCTGTTGCACAGGCTGACTCTCACTTTTAGCTGAAGCTTACATCATTTCTGCCTTATGTGGATTTCGTAGAGCTTTCTAGAAAATGAGCTTACATTAAAAGGTAGTGAACCAGATCTCTTTCTTTTCTTTGGTTGTCAATTCTAACAAAGCTTTTTAGGAACTTATTTGAAATTTCCCAAAGGTCTTCAGTTTACCCTGTCACACCCACACAAGCTACCCTTTTGTGCTCACATAGACTCCAGATGTGTTTTCTTAGAAAGTCAAGGTAAACATTTAAAGATAGGAGAACAGACTTAGTGTCATCCAGGATTCCTTTGCCACTCTTAATAGGTGCCAAGATAAGGATCAATATAATAGTGACACTGTGACCTAAAGCCAAAACTGTATAGAAATGCGATATCTGCATATGAAAATAAAGAATAGGAAACATTGCAAAGCAGGGTGGAATAGGAGGCAGAGGTTCCCCGAAAAATCAGGGTGCAAGAAGTGCACTTTCAGAGATCAATAAACACCAGTTTTGTAACTTGACTGTCTTTCCACACTACATATAAAAATAACAAAAATATGTCATGTGAACATGGTAATGACTGAAGAGGTAATGAATGATTTTAGAATTAACTTGCTGTGTTCCTTTATGTGTAGCTATGGTGTAATTTTTTCATGTTGGAGACATAAACATACTATATGAGGGGCAATCTTATCCAAACAAACAAAACTATTTAGACAGTCATTCTTCACTGCTGTGTCTCTATTTGTAACTAGATACATTAAGCATATCTTTCATAGACAAAGTACTTTAAAATAGAGCCCATGTGAGACTTTGTCAGAACTAATGATGTTTGCCAAAGCCTAGTTGTAACACGCCAAGCAAATATAGTTTTATAGTTAATTTTTTAGAAAAGCTATACATTTTCTTGGAGAGCAGAAAATCCCTGCAAGTGTCAATGTCTTCATATTTCATACATACTCAGAAAAAAATAGTTTACATATTTGTAATAAAAATATATAGAAAAATAAGAGACTGGAATCTATATGCCATTACTATCTCAGTCCTGTCTATCTGCCTATATTATATCTAATTAATTTCACAATGCATCCATATCATGTGGTAGCTTAAATGAAGCTACTTTAAGCCTTAGCTTAAAATCTCTTTGCCATTTACAAATTCAGTTTCAAGCTTCAATGCTTTTGTTTTCTCCTGCTTATCTATCTGTATGTATCTATGGAGAGTCTCACTGAGATTACAATCTTGCTTGTCCAGCTTTTGTACATTTCTCTGAACCTCTGTTAAAAGCTTATCAAACTTACAAGTTCCAGTCCAATATTTACTTATCCAAGTGCTTTCAATGAAGCAATGCAGACAATTGGAAACATTTTGCAGTATCATTCCCTCTTTGCAAACTTTGCTGCATGTAGTTTTATCATTATGCAACTAGAAAAGAGGAAGAGTAATGCTCCAAGTGCGTATTTCCTTTATTTTACTCATTTCAGGTATGTGTTATATATTCCTTCATTCCTAAACACAATACTGTGTCTGCCCCCAGCTCTGTTTCTTTTTAGAGAATTACTTTGCATTTTCATATGACAGAAAGAATTGAAAAGCTGCACAGGCCTGACTAAAGCTTGGGATCAGGCTGAATCATTTTAAGAAGATCTAGAACTGTCTAAGGACCTAAAATATTTTTGCAAGCTGTAATTTATTATGCATTTATAGCTTGATGCTTGTTTGAAGAGATGGTTGTATGCAAAGGAAATAAGAACACATTATAAGGGAGGACCATGTCTGATGGATGGATGGGATTGCAGCCTTCGAGTATATTGAAAGAGGTGTCAGTTAAGTATAGAAATGTGAAGATGAGGACAAAATTGCAGCCAGAGAGTTAGAGACATCACAAGTTTTTCCACTGTTGAAGAAACACCCGGTTCTCTTTCCCACAGAACAGAACATTAAATAATATCTTCTTTATTAAGATGTCATTTTAACTTTTGTGCAAAAATAGAGACTTTTTCCACCAAAACAAAGAATATACAAAGCCAAAAATATTTGTATCATGATTCAAAAATTTAATAAATCAATATGGTTTTGGTCTCATGGCTTTCTGAGATGTTAGAAATATATGTTAACTTTGGGATAAAGTTAGTGCAAAACAGCTAAAGAACTAATTTTTGTTGCAAACAGTAAGAAGTTTTAAATATTATTTTTTCAGACTAAATATAAAAGAGTCTGAATGACTTACTGAATAAAACATGGGGCAAAGACCTAATTATCTGCTGGTTTTATACATATAGATTTTTCTCTCTTTATTTAGTTGAAGGAGATCCAGAAGACACATGTTCTTGAAATTATAAATAATGTCATTTCGAAGAAAGATTAAATGTCCATTGAAGTTCGTATACTGAAAAATATTTAAGTATTTGAATGAAATACCATCTACTTGAAATAATTACCTAAAGTTGAGCTAAGATTTTGGAGATCAGATTTTTTCCAATAACAAGTTTGGCAACAGTAAAATAATCAGGCTTTTTGGAACAAAAACGTATTTTGTCTTGTGTATTGCAATATAAATTGAATGAATAAAATTATAATAGTGAGTTAGTTTAACAGAAGAACTACCATATGGACCACGAGTAAAAATCTACTAAGATTTGGTACAACGGTACTGAATTTATCTTCTGTTTAGATGAATAAAAAGCTAAGGAAAGGAATGCAAGCAAGTGGGAATCTGCAGTAGTAATCTGAGATGTTTGGAAGTTGCTTAGAGATCTGGCCTGTACAAAGAGGATATGTTGCCCAGGCTGAAGACATAACCCTATCTAATTGGCTTTTGCTACAGTGCAAGGCTTCTCTTTGCATGTTCTGACTTAGAACAGGGCATTTGTAACTGATTAGAGATGAATCACCCATAGTTAAATACTAGCAGAGGTAACACTGAGAAAGTCATACAGACATACACAGAAAATAATATACAGTTTATATATTAATACTATTTGACATTATTAATCAAGACTGATATTCCACCAGATGAAAATCTGAGTCCCTACTTGGGCTCAGTGGAATACAACAGATATTCATGAAAACTACATGACATAATTGGTATTATGTGGCATCTGTACCTCATCTGGGTCCAACATGACTTCTGTTGCCTTTCCGAATAGAATAAAGAAAATAAACTGTGATGAAGGAATAAGCTATCAGCAAATACTATGAGTACCACACCAAGCTAAAATAAATACAGGTGATGGCATGGGTGAAAGACAAAACCATAAACCTCAAGGACATTCATTTGTGAAAAATATTCTCATGGTAGTCTGGCTAATCTATCATTTGATAGGGTAAATAGCCATGATGCAAAATCTGTCTAATAAAGCAAACTTGAAACAAAATAAGTTCTTAAGCAAGAGCAATGTAACCAAGAAAGGAGAAGAATAAAGAATTCTGGTATCTGCAGAAACATAGAATCATAAAGATTGGGAAAGATCTCTAAGATCATCAAGTCATGACTTTGAATGTCTTGTTTTGCTTCATTCTAGTTTCTCTTGGAATCCCTTAGACACTCTAAATGACAGACATTACAGAAAACTCATGAATATTTTAAGTTAAATGTAGGTCTGTAAGATGAGATATGAGGGAGAATCAGCATCAAAACTACAATACTCAACAACTGAGAAAGGAATAAATATTTAAAGTGGATTGATAAATTACATAAAGGCTTTTTCTCTTGCTTTGGTTGCAGGAAGAGTACTTATGGCAATACATTGCACATCGGATAGAAATTTATCCATAAAATTCCACAAATGTAGTTCTAACAAAGCAAAATACCCAAACTGCAGTTAGCATTAAAAATATGCCCTTACTGTACTGTTTTAAGACTCAAGGCAACTTTAATAACTTTCAGATCATAAACTCTCAGTAGGAAAGTTCAAGATTTTGCACCATGAAAAAATTAAAACCAACCAAAGAAACTAACCCTCCCCTCAACCTAGATTAAAACATATCTAGAAACCAAACACTGCTATTTGTATTGTTTTAGACAGTCAGTCTTTATGGTGAACTTGCCACTGGCTGCCGCAAGAGAGGAGCCCCAAAGAAAAGATACAAGGACTCCCTGAAACATCATCTCAGCCTCGGGCATATTGATCACCATAACTGGTCTACTCTGGCCTCCAATCGGGAGGCCTGGAGACACACCATCTATAACGCTACTGATGCTTTTGAGAAAGCGCGCAGGATCAGTCTTGAGGAGAAAAGACAACGCAGAAAGAATCGA
>NW_020928532.1:0-835 GCF_003984885.1 Neopelma chrysocephalum | reverse complement strand
AATCCACCTGCAGACCACCTCAAAACCAGCTCAATCCACCTGCAGACTCCCAGAGGAGTGAAACCCAGTGAGCATCAACAGGGAAAAGCTCACCCTGGCCAGACAGACCTAGGATGAGCTGCTGGCTTGACCTCCCTCTCTCTCCCTTTGCTGCAGAGTCAAAACAACCAGCTTGAGTTAAACATCTCATTTTCAAACAGCAACATAAGATTAAAGCCCATTTCCCAGCCAGGGGCAGACCCTGGTCACCTCTGTGGCTGGGCAGACCCTCCAAAATCATATACATGTATTTACCCTGACACAACTCAAGTTTGAGGTTCTCCCCAATTCCCTTCCTTTGCCTAAACCACACCATATTTAAAGATGAAGGTCTAATGGCGTCAACACTCAGGTCACAGCAGGTTCCTTCCAAGCCTTGGTCTTCAGGAGACAAGAGGACAGAGCTGGTGAAAAGCCCTAAGCTCAGTGGCATCCTCTCTTCCCACCACTGTCCTCAAACTTAATTTGGACCGAGAGAGAGATAGTTAATGATATAATCACTATTTTTAGAAAATTAGTCCTGTGTTGGGTATGTATTTGGCAATTCCCACAGCTGCATCACCAGCAAGGAAACCTTTGGGGATGGGCTTTATCTAACTCCAGTCACTCAGCAAGAAAATAAACTTTTAAGCCCTTCACTTGATGGTACAAAACTAGTTTTTACTGCCTTTTCACTGGAGCATTATTCAGGCTAGTTTTAAATTCATAGGCAGTGAGAACTCCCTATAAAATCATAGCAATTTCTAATTTTTTTTTTTAATTATAGTGGAAAAAAATGTGACAATATCTGAAGGAG
>NW_020928531.1:0-847 GCF_003984885.1 Neopelma chrysocephalum | reverse complement strand
AATCCATGTGCAGACCACCTCAAAACCAGCTCAATCCACCTGCAGACTCCCAGAGGAGTGAAACCCAGTGAGCATCAACAGGGAAAAGCTCACCCTGGCCAGACAGACCTAGGATGAGCTGCTGACTTGACCTCCCTCTCTCTCCCTTTGCTGCAGAGTCAAAACAACCAGCTTGAGTTAAACATCTCATTTTCAAACAGCAACATAAGATTAAAGCCCATTTCCCAGCCAGGGGCAGACCCTGGTCACCTCTGTGACTGGGCAGACCCTCCAAACCCAACACCAAAATCATATACATGTATTTACCCTGACACAACTCAAATTTGAGGTTCTCCCCATTTCCCCTCCTTTGCCTAAACCACACCATATTTAAAGATGAAGGTCTAATGGCGTCAACACTCAGGTCACAGCAGGTTCCTTCCAAGCCTTGGTCTTCAGGAGACAAGAGGACAGAGCTGGTGAAAAGCCCTAAGCTCAATGGCATCCTCTCTTCCCACCACTGTCCTCAAACTTAATTTGGACCAAGAGAGAGAGATAGTTAATGATATAATCACTATTTTTAGAAAATTAGTCTTTTGTTGGGTATGTATTTGGCAATTCCCACAGCTGCATCACCAGCAAGGAAACCTTTGGGGATGGGCTTTATCTAACTCCAGTCACTCAGCAAGAAAATAAACTTTTAAGCCCTTCACTTGATGGTACAAAACTAGTTTTTACTGCCTTTTCACTGGAGCATTATTCAGGCTAGTTTTAAATTCATAGGCAGTGAGAACTCCCTATAAAATTATAGCAATTTCTAATTTTTTTTTAATTATAGTGGAAAAAAATGTGACAATATCTGAAGGAG
>NW_020928530.1:0-430 GCF_003984885.1 Neopelma chrysocephalum | reverse complement strand
TCCTTTTCCAGGGATTATGAAAAGCTCCCTTGCACAGGAACACAACATCACTGATAATTGTAAATTATCACTGATAATTGTAAATTATCACTGATAATTTATAATTAATGTATCAATTATAATTGATACATTGAAATAATTCAAAATGGCAAAGCAGGTTTGGGGGCCCCGAGGAAAGGTTTGGCCTCCCCAAATTCCTTTTCCTTAAAGAGCATTTAGGTCGAGTTTTACTCAAATTAAGCAGTTTCATTATTAAGCTACAGCTTTTTAATGTTATTAAATAACATTCCAGGCAGGCCAGAGACTTTCCCTGCCCTAAAATCTCACCTGCCCTTTTATCATCAAAAATTTGGCACTGGTTTAGTTCAGACACTGAACTGGGCCCTGGGATCATCCTTTTCCAGGGATTATGAAAAGCTCCCTTGCACAG
>NW_020928529.1:0-2732 GCF_003984885.1 Neopelma chrysocephalum | reverse complement strand
GCCTGGCTGGCAGAGGTGGGTTTGAGGTGGCTGTGCCAGCTCTAATGGAAAAAATCCACGTTTTTAGGGGTCATGGTTCCTTCTCCCTGAGCTGCGTGGTTGGAGTTGGGATTTTCATGCCCGGTGGCACTGCCATGCCTGGCTGGCAGAGGTGGGGCAGGGCAGGCCCCTGGTTGGAAAGGTCACTCTTCCCACTGGCAGCTCTATTATCCCTCCACGGTTGAACGGCCCCTGAACTCCCAACCTTCCAACCCTCTGAGGGAAAAGGGGGGTTCATTGCTCCAATCGCTCCTTAGGGAACACAGGGATTTATCCCAGGCAGGGAGCAGCTCCTGGGGGCTCACCCTGCTCCCCCCAACCAGGGAGAGCTCACCCTGCTCTCCCCAACCAGGTGGAGGGACTTTGAGAGCTGCTGCCTCCAAGGATTCCTTCCAGGGGTGTGGGGATGGATAAAGCTGGGATTAGAACCTGGAATTCCCTAAATAAATAAGTTCCTCTCTCCAGTGGTTTGGGGTCCAATTAAATAAGTTGCCTGGGGAGACAGAGGACACCTCTTCTTAATCTTATCACCTATTTCACGGAATCACAGAATATTCCAAGCTGGAAGAGACCCACAAGGATTATGGAGCCCAACTCCTGGCCCTTCACATCCCCAAGAGTCACACCCTGTGTTGTCCAAACACTTCTTGGAATCTGTGAGGCTCAATTCCATCCTGTTGGATCCAGATAGTCCAGCTCCATGGGATTTAATAAAGCAGCAGGAGTTCCAGCACTGCTGGAGGGAACATTCCTGGTGCATCGGAGCCCTGATTCTGGGAGCAGCTTCTGGGGTAAAACAAGGCCTATTTCCTGGCCAAATCTGGGGCTAAATAAGGTGCAAGACTAAATAATCTCTCCTCTAGAGAGGTTTAATTGCCTGGAGATGTTCAGGATCCTGGTCCTTGCCACGCTCATCCCAACCAGTGCTTTGCAGACAGCTGGATTTATCTCATCCTGGGGAGGATGGGAATCCATGGTAGAACTCAGCAGCAGGCCAGGAACAAGCTGAGATTCCACCTCACACGTAGAATTCCAGAATCATTTAGGTTGGAAAAGACCTTCAGGATTATTGATTCCAAAATTTGACCCATCCTTCCTTGGACACCTCCAGGGATAGGAGTAAACTGGGTGCAGAATTCCAAGCCAAAACTAGTAGGTAATACAGAAACAGCAGGAAAAAAAATGAACCCATTGGCATCTAATTTAAACTTTAATTTTGATTACAAGGTGAAGAACTCAAAAATCCACCTTCTGAGTCCCTGGGACAGGCTCAGCTCCGTGTTTGCCCTTGCAGGTTGTAAATTCTCAGGCAAACAGGAGAGAGGGAAGAAGCAGAGGAGAGTTCTTGGGTGATTAGTTACCGTGTTAATGAGTAACTGGCTCGGGAGGGATTGAGGAAATGGTGTGAAATTCGAGTGACTCTGCAAATTGGCTTTTAACAAGCCTTTAAATGAGAGGAATTGGAGCACACACCTATGTCCTGCCCCCCTCCAGCTCTTCTTTAAACAAAGCATGGGGGGCCTTAACCTTGCGTGGAGTTGAGTAAATAAATGGTAAATTGTAAATTGAGGGGGGAAAAAAGTAAATAGTAATTAAAAAAAATTTAAAAAAAATGAAAGAAAAAAGAAAGGAAGGAAAAAAGTAAATAGTAATTAAAAAAAATTTTAGAAAATGAAAGAAAAAAAAGAAAGGAAGGGAAAAAAGTAAATAGTAATTAAAAAAAAATTTAGGAAATGAAAGAATAAAAGAAAGGAAGGGGAAAAAGTAAATAGTAATTTAAAAAAATTTAGAAAATGAAAGAAAAAAAAAAGGAAGGGAAAAAGGTAAATAGTAATTAAAAAAAAATTTAGAAAATGAAAGAAAAAAGAAAGGAAGGGGAAAAAGTAAATGGTAATTAAAAAAAATTTAGGAAATGAAAAAAAGAAAGGAAGGGGAAAAAGTAAATAATAATTAAAAAATATTTTAGAAAATGAAAGAAAAAAAAGAAAGGAAAGAAAAAAAGGAAGGAGAAATAAAGGAGGTAACTCGAATCATCCATGGCAGGCATGGGAATGTGGCCCTACAAAAAATGAAGTGGAAAGCAGGGGAAATCCCACCACCACCACCCCCCTCCCCTCTGTGATGTGTGCTTAGGAAAACATCCATCCCACCTTGTCTCAGAGACACAGAATTTAGTCATGAGGGCCGGGGGCAACCCAGAAAAATTCTCTCCTGCCTCAGTGGCTTTCCCTCCCCTTCTCCTCCTGATTTTTATCTTCTTCAAACCCTTTTCCCAGCAGGGCAGTTCCACGGGCAGTGCTGGTTCTTGGGGTGGTTTAAGAGCTGTCTGAGGCCTTAATTTTAAAAAAGTTGCCTCACAGAGGGGAGTTTTAATATCGATGAGGGAGAGGCCGAAATGTGCATCCAGGGATCGTGGGAGCAGCGTCCCAGGGAGAGGAGGGATGCCATGGATGGAGCTGGAGGTGAGTCCTTCACAATATTTTAAAATTCATATCCCAGTGAGCTGGAAACAGTCGTGTTTTCATCACTGAACTGCCTCGTAACCAGCGAGGAGGTCGAGTTAAATATTTACTGCTGAGGGAGAGGCCCCCTGAGCCTTTCCCTGCCCTTTTTCCACCCCGGATCCAGAGAAAGTCCTTGACTGGTGGTGCTTTTCCCGTGGCCTGCTGATTGCTGTCTTACCAGGCAAAGTT
>NW_020928528.1:0-1316 GCF_003984885.1 Neopelma chrysocephalum | reverse complement strand
GTATATTTTTATATATATACATATATAAATATATATGTATATTTTTATATATACATTTAAATATATATATATTTATATATACATACATATAAATATGTATTAGATATAAATATGTATTATATATATATAAATATATATTTTTTAATTTTTAAAATATATATATATAATGTGAAATACTACATCCTTATGGCTGTAATAAATATTCCATATTTATTTTAATAAATATAACATCACACACCAGAACTCTTGGAGCTCCCACACAGTGAGAGGCCTTTCCTAATCCAAGAGATAAGACAAATAATAATAAAATAATAAGGGATGAGGAGAGGGAGACAAAACAAATCATCCTGGGGATGCAGAGCCCTGGAGTAGCACAATTCTGAATTTTTTCCCTTCTCTGCTGCTTGTAAACTTCCCCTTCTTCTAAAAAAAACCCCGAAGCAGATGTGCCTTATCACCTTTATCATTAATTAACATTCACTCTGATTGATTATTGCCTACCTGTGCACCTCACTCTGCTGTCACTTTAATTTAAAACCCCAATTTGTCTCTTAAAGCCAACCCAATAAAGTGTTTGTTGTAAAAACAACTCCCTCTGTTAACCCCAGGCCACCTTTGTCACCTTTTTTTTGTGCCCTTCCCAGCACTATTTTCTTTATAATTCACTTTTCATCTCGTCTTTTTTGATCGAGAAGACTTTGAATCCTTGTTTTTGCCAAGCAAGAGGGAGGAGGGAGCGAAGAAACCCAGAAATAAAACCCCAAGAAATCAGAAATCGAGCCTAACCTCACGTTTCTATTTTAGATCTGCCATTAAATCAGCTTTTTGTCCTCTCCTGGTCTCTTGAAACGCCCCATAATTCCCAAACCGTCCTTTAATATCGAATATCTTCGTTATTTGCGCTCCCAGCGGCCTTCCCGGAGCCCCTTCCGTGGTTTTTATGGAATTCTGACCCCCTGAAGAAGAAGGTGGATTCCTGGATGAACCGTGGTCCTCTGTGGGCATCTTACTAGACAGTGCTGGATTTTTTGCCTCGACTCTAACACTGTCTGGTAACGATGTTTAAAGGGTGAACCAAACCCCAGCACGCCTCCGGAGGAGACTCTGTGCCACCAAACCAGGCCCAAGTGGAGCATTGGCAAAGAGGGTAAGGATGCCCAGGGTGCAAATGGGTATTTTTAGACATAAAAAATGGCTATAAATGTAAATAATTACGAAGAAGTTGCTGGATACCACCCTGCAGGTGCTGCTGAGCCTTGAGGTTGCAGGACAAAAATCCATGTTTTTAGGGGTTGTGCTTCCTTCTCCCTGAACTG
>NW_020928527.1:0-1371 GCF_003984885.1 Neopelma chrysocephalum | reverse complement strand
GTATATTTTTATATATATACATATATAAATATATATGTATATTTTTAGATATAAATTTAAGTATATATATTTTTAATATATATACATTTAAGTATATATATTTTTAATATATATACATATAAATATGTATTTTATATATATAAATATATATTTTTTAATTTTTAAGATATATATATAATGTGAAATACTACATCCTTATGGCTGTAATAAATATCCCATATTTATTTTAATAAATATAACATCACACACCAGAGCTCTTGGAGCTCCCACACAGTGAGAGGCCTTTCCTAATCCAAGAGATAAGACAAATAATAATAAAATAATAAGGGATGAGGAGAGGGAGACAAAACAAATCATCCTGGGGATGCAGAGCCCTGGAGTAGCACAATTCTGAATTTTTTCCCTTCTCTGCTGCTTGTAAACTTCCCCTTCTTCTAAAAAACCCCCCGAAGCAGATGTGCCTTATCACCTTTATCATTAATTAACATTCCCTCTGATTGATTATTGCCTACCTGTGCACCTCACTCTGCTGTCACTTTAATTTAAAACCCCAATTTGTCTCTTAAAGCCAACCCAATAAAGTGTTTGTTGTAAAAACAACTCCCTCTGTTAACCCCAGGCCACCTTTATCACCTTTTTTTTGTGCCCTTTCCAGCACTATTTTCTTTATAATTCGCTTTTCATCTTGTCTTTTTTGATCGAGGAGACCCTGAATCCTTGTTTTTGCCAAGCAAGAGGGAGGAGGGAGTGAAAGAACCCAGAAATAAAACCCCAAGAAATCAGAAATCGAGCCTAACCTCACATTTCTATTTTAGATCTGCCATTAAATCAGCTTTTTGTCCTCTCCTGGTCTCTTGAAACGCCCCATAATTCCCAAACCATCCTTAAATATCGAATATCTTCATTATTTGCGCTCCCAGTGGCCTTCCCGGAGCCCCTTCCGTGGTTTTTATGGAATTCTGACCCCCTGAAGAAGAAGGTGGATTCCTGGACAGACCGTGGTCCTCTGTGGGCATCTTACTAGACAGTGCTGGATTTTTTGCCTCGACTCTAACACTGTCTGGTAACGATGTTTAAAGGGTGAACCAAACCCCACCACGCCTCGGGAGGAGACTCTGTGCCACCAAACCAGGCCCGAGTGGAGCGCTGGCAAAGAGGGTAAGGATGCCCAGGGTGCAAATGGGTATTTTTAGACATAAAAAATGGCTATAAATGTAAATAATTATGAAGAAGTCGCTGGATACCACCCTGCAGGTGCTGCTGAGCCTTGAGGTTGCAGGACAAAAATCCATGTTTTTAGGGGTCGTGCTTCCTTCTCCCTGAGCTGTGTGGTTGGAGCTGGGATTTTCATGCCCGGTGGCACTGCCATGC
>NW_020928526.1:0-2477 GCF_003984885.1 Neopelma chrysocephalum | reverse complement strand
CTTCCTTCTCCCTGAACTGTGTGGTTGGAGCTGGGATTTTCATGCCCCGTGGCACTGCCATGCCTGGCTGGCAGAGGTGGGGCAGGGCAAGGCCCCTGGTTGGAAAGGTCACTCTTCCCACTGGCAGTTCAATTATCCCTCCACGGTTGAACGGCCCCTGAACTCCCAACCTTCCAACCCTCTGAGGGAAAAGGGGGGTTCATTGCTCCAGTCGCTCCTTAGGGAACACAGGGATTTATCCCAGGCAGGGAGCAGCTCCTGGGTGCTCACCCTGCTCCCCCCCAACCAGGGAGAGCTCACCCTGCTCTCCCCAACCAGGTGGAGGGATTTTGAGAGCTGCTGCATCCAAGGATTCCTTCCAGGGGTGTGGGGATGGATAAAGCTGGGATTAGAACCTGGAATTCCCTAAATAAATAAGTTCCTCTCTCCAGTGGTTTGGGGTCCAATTAAATAAGTTGCCTGGGTTGATAGAGGACACCTCTTCTTAATCTTATCACCTATTTCACGGAATCACAGAATATTCCAAGCTGAAAGGGACCCACAAGGATCATGGAGCCCAACTCCTGGCCCTTCACATTCCCAAGAGTCACACCCTGTGTTGTCCAAACCCTTCTTGGACTCTGTCAGGCTCAATTCCATCCTGTTGGATCCAGATAGTCCAGCTCCATGGGATTTAATAAAGCAGCAGGAGTTCCAGCACTGCTGGAGGGAACATTCCTGGTGCATCAGAGCCCTGATTCTGGGAGCAGCTTCTGGGGTAAATCAAGGCCTATTTCCTGGCCAAATCTGAGGGCTAAATAAGGTGAAAGGCTAAATAATCTCTCCTCTAGAGAGGTTTAATTGCCTGGAGATGTTCAGGATCCTGGTCCTTGCCACGGTCATCCCAATCAGTGCTTTGCAGACAGCTGGATTTATCTCATCCTGGGGAGGATGGGAATCCATGGCAGAACTCAGCAGCAGGCCAGGAACAAGCTGAGATTCCACCTCACATGTGGAATCCCAGAATCGTTTAGGTTGGAAAAGACCTTCAGATTTATTGATTCCAAAATTTGACCCATCCTTCCTCGGACACCTCCAGAGATGGGAATAAACCAGGTGCAGAATTCCTTGCCAAAACTAGTGGGTAATACAGAAACAGCAGGAAAAAAATGAACCCATTGGCATCTAATTGAAACTTTAATTTTGATTACAAGGTGAAGAACTTGCTCAAAATCCACCTCCTGAGTCCCTGGGACAGGCTCAGCTCCGTGTTTGCCCTTGCAGGTTGTAAATTCTCAGGCAAACAGGAGAGAGGGAAGAAGCAGAGGAGAGTTCTTGGGTGATTAGTTACTGTGTTAATGAGTAACTGGCTCGGGAGGGATTGAGGAAATGGTGTGAAATTCGAGTGACTCTGCAAATTGGCTTTTAACAAGCCTTTAAATGAGAGGAATTGGAGCACACACCTATGTCCTGCCCCCCTCCAGCTCTTTAAATAAAGCATGGGGGGCCTTAACCTTGCGTGGAGTTGAGTAAATAAATGGTAAATTGTAAATTGAGGGGGGAAAAGTAAACAGTAATTAAAAAATTTAAAAAAAATGACAGAAAAAAAGAAAGGAAGGGAAAAAAGTAAATGGTAATTAAAAAAATTTAGAAAATGAAAGAAAAAAGAAAGGAAGGGAAAAAGTAAATGGTAATTAAAAAAAATTTAGAAAATGAAAGAAAAAAGAAAGGAAGGGGAAAAAGGAAATAGTAATTAAAAAAATTTTAGAAAATGAAAGAAAAAAAAAAGAAAGGAAAGAAAAAAAGAAAGAAAAATAAAGGGGGTAACTCGAATCATCCATGGCAGGCATGGGAATGTGGCCCTACAAAAAATGAAGTGGAAACCAGGGGAAATCCCACCACCACCACCCCCCTCCCCTCTGTGATGTGTGCTTAGGAAAACATCCATCCCACCCTGTCTCAGAGACACAGAGTTTAGTCATGAGGGCCGGGGGCAACCCAGAAAAATTCCCTCCTGCCTCAGTAGCTTTTTCCCTCCCCTTCTCCTCCTGATTTTTATCTTCTTCAAGCCCTTTTCCCAGCAGGGCAGTTCCACGGGCAGTGCTGGTTCTTGGGGTGGTTTAAGAGCCGTCTGAGGCCTTAATTCTAAAAAAGTTGCCTCACAGAGGGGAGTTTTAATCTCGATGAGGGAGAGGCCGAAATGTGCATCCAGGGATCGTGGGAGCAGCATCCCGGGGAGAGGAGGGATGCCATGGATGGAGCTGGAGGTGAGTCCTTCACAATATTTTAAAATTCATATCCCAGTGAGCTGGAAACAGTCGTGTTTTCATCACTGAGCTGCCTCGTAACCAGCGAGGAGGTCGAGTTAAATATTTACTCCTGAGGGAGAGGCCCCCTGAGCCTTTCCCTGCCCTTTTTCCACCCCGGATCCGGAGAAAGTCCTTGGCTGGAGGTGCTTTTCCCGTGGCCTGCTGATTGCTGTCTTACCAGGCAAAGTT
>NW_020928525.1:0-7510 GCF_003984885.1 Neopelma chrysocephalum | reverse complement strand
TCTCCACGCCTTATATCGTTCCCAGTCCGACATTTGGTTCTCCACATCTCCCCCTTCTTTGTTTAACGACACAACGTTGGCGTTGATGGATTTCAGAAACAGCTGGCGAAAGCAAACAAAAAGACAGGGCAAGCAAGTGCACAGGGCAAAAAGACCGCATACAGAAATTAGAGCCATGATTAGTATCTTTCTAAGCCAATTGGGGATCGAGGGGAATTTTAACCAATCGAAGAGTCCATCTAATCCCTCACTATGGGATTGACGGATATCTTGAACTAAATTTTTTAATCGGTCGATGCTTTGATGAATTGATTGCGCATGATCTGAAAAATTCATGCAGCACATGCCCTCGAACTCCTGGCACCCATGTCCGTGGGCCAGGAGTAGGAAGTCAATAGCTGCACGATTCTGCAAACTAACCTCTTTTAGTTTTTGAGTGTCTGCTAACAAGCCCTCTATCGCTGTTGTTGTTGCATTTGCTTCCTTTGTGAGCCAACAACCGAGGTGGGTGAGAAGGGATAGTGCGTGAGCTGTTCCTATTCCTGCAAATGGGAAGGAAGCCCAGAAATTTTTTATGCGGGGCCAAATGTAAATGTGGGAATCGCAGTCCTCGGGAAAGGGTAGGGGTGGTGGAGCGGTCCAAGAGGGTGGAGCAAGGAGAGGAGGTGTTTTTGGAGCTGGAGCTGCAAGAGGTACTGGGGGTTTTGGAGGTGTAGGACGAGTGGTTTGTTTTGGGAGGACTGGACGTTCATATAGGACAAACGTTCTTTTGGTTCTACTAATTTTTGATGGAGGAGAATTTGAAGCTTGGTCTTGTGGGGAGGAGGTTTGATCTGGTAGCTGAAATTTGGCTGGATTAAAAAGGGCTAACTTTCCTACAGTGCAGGGACCACCCTCTGGGTACGCAGGGATCCCCTGCCAAGCTCGATCCCCGCACAGAAGGAAAAACCCTTGGGGGAGTCTTCTCCACCTCGGTATTGTCTCTGTGGTTACCGCAGTGATAACGGAATGGTTGCACCACGAGGAAGGAAGTTCTCTGTAGATGGGCTTGTTGGCAGACACATTGAAGGGGGTGAACAATTTGGGTTCTGTGTAGCGGTGAAATAGAATACAAGTGTTGGTGGGGACAGAACCAAAAAGATCAATTTCTTGGGGAGGATCAGGGGAAAGGTGGGTGCGAGAAACTGCTTGAGCGAGAGTAGCAGAACTGAAAGGAAGGGGGTCTGTGATTCGGGTCAGTGGTAGGAATGTGTTCCAATCATTAACAGAGGAAATAGGGACGCCTACCAGACAGGTTTGGAAGGGGTTGCCAGCACCTGACTGGGCCAGACACAGGGTGTCCGTTCCAGTGGCTTTGGCCAACGTTACCCACAGATTATCGGTGGGTTGTTGCATCCAGTTCTTCAGGGGGAAAGATGTGGAGATGCCCGTGAGTCTTAGGGTGCTGATGAAGAAGGCGGAGACGTAGATGGTCCACATGCTGTATGTTGATCTTGGAATATCTTTACTCGTCGTGTCGGGACCCACTTCGGTCCTGTATCTCCTGAAATACATGCGTACCCTTTCCCCCATGTGATCAGGGAGAAAGGGCCCGTCCACGATTCTGTTATTGGATCTCTATACATGATTTTCGCTTTCTGATTATTTGGTACTGTCTCTGATTTAAAATGTTTGTCAATGGGACTTCTGTCTGTGTGAGTTTCGTGTTCCTCTATTAAATTTAAAAAATTTAAAACGTACATCACTTTTTCTAATCTTTCTTGAGGAGTTAGGCCAATACTCCCCCTTTTTTGTTTATTAAGTAAATTTTTGATGTTTTGGTGGGCCCGCTCTACTATACCCTGTCCTGTGGGGTTGTGAGGAATTCCAGTGGTATGGTGAATTCCCCAATCATCAAAGAATTTTTTCGTGTCTGCTGATACATAGGATGGTCCATTATCAGTTTTTATTTGTTTGGGGACTCCCATCCTAGCAAAAGCAGACAGGAAATGTTTCTTGACGTCTTTGCTTTTTTCACCAGAATGTGCGGTGGCTACGATCATTTTTGAAAATGTATCTACAGATACATGAACATATTTTAATTTGCCGAATTCTGGTACATGTGTAACATCTGACTGCCAGATTTCTAGTGCTGTCAGCCCCCTGGGATTTGTCCCCTCTGGAACCAGTGGGGCAATTTTTTGGCAGTCAGGGCATGCTTTTAAAATTTCTTTCGCTTGTATCAATTTGAGGCCAAATTGTTTTTTTAGCGATCGCGCATTCTGGTGGAAAAATTCATGAGAAATCTTTGCTTGTTGGTAAAGATTAGGAGTAACAGCCATACCTGCCAGATGGTCGGCGATCTGGTTTCCCTCAGCCACAGGACCTGGTAGAGTAGTGTGGGATCTCGTGTGGACAATGTAGTATCTAAACTCTCTGATTTCTATTAAAAATAATAATTTTTTCAACAGGTTAGATAATTTTTCATTAGATACGTCTTTTAAATATGAATTTTCAATTCGTTTCACAATGCCCACAACGTATGCCGAATCTGAAATAATGTTAATGGGTTCTTTATTAAAAATTTGGAAGGCGCGAACAACTGCTGATAATTCCACAATTTGTGGAGAACCTTGTACTTTGTGGATATCTTGGTGCCAATTATTCTTTTCTTTCCATACGATTACTGCATTTCCGGTTCTCCCAGATCCATCGGTAAAAATAGTTTTTGCATTTTTAATTGGTAGATCTGATTGCATAATTTTCAATTTTAATGGGATTGGGATTAATCTCTGTAAAAACGGGCACGCCGGGAGGTGAAATTTTATTTCTCCCGGGTAACCCCCGATGGCAATTTGAAAATCAATGGAATTTTGCAACAGTTGTTCCAGATGTTCAGAAGTCAGTGGGAGATAAATGTAATTTGGTTCTTCCCCACTGAGTTCTAAACACCTGGTGCGGCCTTTGAAAATTAATTTGCCAATCATTTCTGCTATTGTTATAATTGTTTTTGAGAATTGGTGGGGGAGGAACAACCACTCCCACAGACAGAAGTCTTTTTTGCCTGTCGTGAATTGACCCAGTAGGGCTAGTGGTTGATTTTTTTCTTTAATGATGACTAATGAGGATGGCAGTCCCTCCATCCTTCGATTTGATTGTCTCTGGGATATTTTGGTTTCAACAGTGGCAAGGGCTTTCCTGGCATCTGATGTTAAAAATCTGGGGGAGGACAGATCTGCATCTCCTTTCAGAAGTTCGAACAGTGGGTGCAAATCACCGGTTGTGATCTCCAGCACAGGTCTGATCCAATTGATCGCTCCCAGTAATTTTTGGAGGTCATTTAAAGTTCGAACCTTTTTGTCAATCACAACTGATTGAGGTTTTATGGTTTTTGCATCAATTTGGAGTCCGAGGTACCTCCAAGGTGCTTCCTTCTGTACCTTTTCAGGGGATATCTCCAATCCCTTTGAATTTAGGGCCGCGATTGTGGCGTCTAATGTTTGTCTGACTGATAATTTAGTTTTTGCGCAAATCAATACATCATCCATATAATGGAAGATGATTGATTGCGGGAATTTTTTCCTGATTGGTTCCAACACTTTTGCCATGAACATCTGACAAAGCGTTGGGGAATTTTTCATCCCCTGAGGAAGCACTCTCCACTGGAACCTGCGATGGGGTTCACAGGCGTTGATGGCTGGGACTGAAAATGCGAATTTAGCCGAATCAGCCGGATTTAAATATATGTGAAAGAAGCAGTCCTTAATGTCAATCACCACTAGGGGCCATTCAGCAGGGAGCATAGATGGAGAAGGCATTCCCTGCTGGAGGGCTCCCATTGGTTCAAGGACTTCATTAACTTTGCGCAGGTCCTGGAGAAATCTCCAGGAACCTGAGGATTTTTTGATCACGAACACTGGAGTGTTCCAGGGACTGGTGGAAGGCTCCAAGTGTCCTTTAGCCAATTCTTGATTTACCAAATCGTTTAGAATTTGCAGCTTTTGAGTGGGTAGGGGCCACTGATCCACCCAAACTGGTGTCTCGGTTTTCCAAACCAGTTTGGGCAGCTGCACTTGTTCAGTGACCCCTCCTAAAAATTTTCTTCTGTCCCAAGTGTCAGTTGCCACTGTTCCATAGCATCTCTTCCCCATAGTGTGATTGGTATGTTTAATACATACGGTTGGAGAGATGCAGGTCTGCCCTCCGGCCCGTATACTGTTATTATCTCACGACTCCTGACAGGGTATTGAACTCCTCCCACACCGCTGACTCTTGTGTCCGTTGTGTGGGCTGGCCAACTATGTGGCCAGTCCTTGGAGGCTACGATGGTGACATCCGCTCCCGTGTCCAAAAGTCCCTCTACTATCACTCTCTGTGGGTGCCTAGACAAGGGGAAATGAACACGACAGGTTATTAAAGGTCGCGAGGTCTTCACTGAGGTCGCCCAGTGGACTTCCGTCAGTGAGTCATCCCTCTGTTCTTCTTCCCATGACACCGCACAGAGAAGGTCATCAGTGGGGATCATTTTGGCCACCGGGAAGCGGTCCTCCAGCTGTATGGGCGGAAGATGGACAGTTAGACAAATTGCAATGTTGGAATTCGTCAGCCCTGTCAAAAGCGTGGGGACTACAAGAATGCCCCTTGCCACTGCTGAAAGATGAGAGACTATGAGGTACATTGTGTCTGGGTTTACTTCGACAGATGGTACGACTTTAACTATTTGTTCACTCCGATTTAAAGAGGTTAATGGGTGCGTGACAGAAAGGGTTATCCAATTCAGGGAAATTCATTGGTTTTGGGGAGAAACGGGGTCTGCCGGAGGTTCTCTTTTTACGGGGTGACTGGGTGTGGTGTTTGGCGCAAGATGGAACGCAACTGAGGGGTTGCTTGTGTCCTCGCGCCCCCCTGAGCGCTCTGCTCCCCGTTTCCCGAGTGCTCACACAAGCACTGGCGTAGGTCGGGTAAGGAGCTGAAGGTGACCTTTCTTTTCATTCCGGGAGATTTTCTAGGGGGAAGGGGTTCACCATTTATGTTGGTCACCGACCTACAGGCCGAGGACCAGTGAAAACCCTTCCCACACCTCCGGCAGAGGGACTTGGGTAGATTGGATAGGTTAGGTTCCGAGGTAGATTTAGGGCAGTGTTTCTTGAAATGACCTTTCTGTCCGCAGTTAAAGCATGTCTGAGGTCCAGTAAAAGCAGCAGCTAATAGGCGTGCTTTATGGGAGTTAGAGCCGATATTCTTGCAAGCCTCGATCATTTCAACCAGAGAGGGATCTTTTAGCATTTTTAACGCTTTCTGACAATCTTCATTTGCTTTTTCAATGACCAATTTGTTGAATAGAATTTCTTGACTTTCTTTCTGATTCACCTGTCTTTTAATTGCTTCTTTTAATCTCGTGATAAAATCTATAAATGGTTCTTTTGGGCCTTGATTGATTAGAGTGAAAGAGGGTGTCTGGACATATGCATCCGCCACCCTCTTTACAGCTTCCAATGCCAATTCTTTAGAAATTTCTAGAAATTTGGGTTCAATTCTTGACTGATCCCCTCTGGTTGAATAGCTGCCCTCACCATAAAGCATGTCTATTGCCTGCTTTACTGGGATTCCCCTTCTCTCCATCTTTTCATTCACGTACGTCATGATCAATTTTTTCCATTCAGCTTCAAATACTGAAGACTGAATGGTTGTGAACAGTCCATTAATTACGGCTCTTATGTCGTATGGTATTAATAAGTATGCCAAAAAGAAGGACTCCAAAAGACCGATGGTGTATGGAGCTCCCAATCCATATTCAACCATTGCTTTTTTGATATCTTTTAGCATGGGATATGAAATTGGTCTCCATTCTGGAGCCTTTCCTTCTTCCAGGAAAATTGGGAAAGCCTTTAGAAATTCTGTATCATTAGCTTGCGCTGCTTCTTCCCTGAAAGGCTTCCAGATGTTAGGCATCTCGTTTCGCCTTTCAGGGGAGCGCTGGGTAAGGTCCGTATCATTGTCTGTATCGGTGTTTTGGTAGCGGCAGGCAGGGTAGGCCTTGGTGTTGTGGGCCCTATGGGCGCGGCCATGTTGCCGGAAGCCGGCTCTGGCCTTTGCCCTGACCCCGCCCCTCGCCCCCCTTTCACCCCCGGAAGATGACCTCTCCGGGGAGGAGGCGGAGCTGGAGGGAGTGGACGAGCACGTGGGTGACTCAGGGGAGGGGTCTCTGACGCGCGCAGGAGGAGGTGGCGGTGGTCTGGAGGGTGGTACTACGAGGGCCCGCCCCCTCTTTTCCCGCGCTGACGGTTCCCGCAGTGTCTCTTCCCGCCTCCGCTCCGCGCGTCTCCTGTCCCCCTTCTCCTTGCCGCCATTTTGTGCTCGCCGTGATGGTCTCTTCTCCCTCCCGCCATCTTGTGTGTGCCGCGATGCGTGTGACGCAGTTGGTTTATCTTGAATTGTGGCTAGTTCATGGAGGCTGCTGTTCTCGTTCATCATCTGGTGCTGTAGCACCATCAGAACTAGCCTCCAGGCAATGAGCGCCTCTTTTGCCGTTCGGTCCCCCCTGTCATTATCACGCCACAGGCTATAGCCGATTACCTGCCACTCTTCGGCAGTGGTATTATCTGTTAATTTGTGGCTTTTGTTATCTAGCCATTTGGCGAGTGCTTTGGCAGATTTTTTGTCTAGGGGGTGACCGTGTTCGATAATAAAGTCTTTGAGGCGTCTGTACACAAATTTCTGGGAGGTGGACAGTGTGAGTCCCATCTCGATGTTACAAAAATCCTCCCTTTTCTGTTTTAAACGTTAGGGTGACGGTGTTGGGGTGGGTGAGGAATGTCCCCAGCTGCTCACCTTCTCCGGTGTGTCGACCCGTGCAGCTCTGCAGCCCACAGTCGTCCGTCCAGCTGGGGGGACCGGCGGGACGATCACCTCTCCTGGCGACGTCTGAATCCAAGTGGAGACACAGGAGTTCTCTCAATATGAGAGACCTTCAACTGTGCCCCACGTTGGGCGCCACTTGCCACGGCCCGAGGGGAAAGGGAATGGGGACGTGGCACTGCAATAAGGGTCCGGACACAGGTGAAGGTTGGTGAAGCAATGCCAGTTTATTAAGGGAAAACAGGGACTTAAATAAGGTAGGTCTGAGGGGAGGATTCAGAACTGGGGAGGAGCATGGGATTGACAACCCAGGGAGAGTGAGGATTGGGAGACAAGGGAGAGGTAGGTGTAACTCTGGGGTATCCAGGGGAAAGGGCCAATGGGAACTCACTCTGCACTGCGGCAAATCTCAGCCAATCAGTGTCAGAGGAGCGGGAAAGCAGGGGAGAACAGGGAGTAAACAACTTTAGGCGGGAAAGTCTGAGGGAGAAGAAGGGCTAACATGGTGGTACATTAAAATTTCATGAAAAACCAGTAACAAACAGGGGTACAACAGCGAGAACAAATAACACAATATAACTGGGGGAAGTAACAGTCGGTCCATGGTAAAAAGTCCATTCAGTGTGTTCAGAGTTCATAGTTCGTTCAGTTTCCATAAAGTTCTCTCCACGCC
>NW_020928524.1:0-1289 GCF_003984885.1 Neopelma chrysocephalum | reverse complement strand
TTTGCATTGTTGTGATGATGTGCAAGCAACTTCTCTTCCCTGGGCCTGCTTTAAGGTGAGAACAGCATGTTCCCCCTTTTGCATGGGGAAACCCAGTAGCATAAGGGAAAAGCAAACCAAAAGTGCCACACCTTGCTTTTCAGCGTACCTGTGCTCCCTGATCCGGTGTCCCCACCCTCACTGGCTTTGGGTGCTGCTTCTCCCCCACCAGTCCTCACTGCTCATCTGCTCCTGCACACAGGATGCTGACAGCAGCTCCATCCCCACACCCTGAGAGCCCAGGGATTCGTGGCAGCTTCCTTTGCCACAGGAGAGCACAGAACGAGGGGAGCTGCAGCTAGCAAGTGTAAAATCATCATCACCATTCCCAGTCATTCCCAGCCTTCAGCTGTGTGTTCTCACTGCTATGTAGCACTGCATAGAACCTTTCATAGAAACATTTATCATCAAGGCAAGATCTTGCCTCAGAGTGGAGAGGTCAGTGCAGAGATTTTTCCTATACATGTGAATTTGGGACTTATTCTCCCCTCTCTATTTATATAACTTTACCTACTCTAAATTTCACCTTCTATTATCCTGCCAGCTCACTCAGGGCTGCAAGATCCTTCTGTAACTTGCTGCAGGCAGCTCTCATCCTCACTGCTTCAAATGACTCAGTCCCAACAGCAAAGCTACTTGAGAATGAAGCCTAAGAGGAAAACCACAGCGAAACCAAAGCAGAATAAGGGATAAACTGGGCTGCCCAACACCCAGGTCTTACGTGAGGTCATCCCGTGCCTCTCAAGGACAGCTGATACCTAAGACACATTTCTAAATTATCAGCAAGCAAAAAGGGAGAGGTTCTTTTCCTCGCAAATGCTTTTCTTGCTGAACTTGCCCTTTTGAAAATTATCCATAAACAGGCTTGGATTTTCACAAATGTGTTGGTTAGCTGGAATTATCTGATGCATTGTTTACGCCAACATATTTCAGGCTGTGAATTGCTGACTACAGACTATTCGTGCCTGTTGCTGCCAGTATCTGCTGTTTGTAATTTACTATTTGTGCTGGGTGAGTGGCTGTCTAAATCACGGGGTTTCAGGGTTGCTCTTTCATTAGATGCTTCCTCAGTGCCTGCTGGACCTGATCCAAAGCCCACTGAATTCACTAGAAAAGTCCCACAGACCCTGAGTGGCTACGGACCAGCTCAAGATGGCTGTGGAATACTTTCCTGCTCATGAGAAACACACTGTCACAACACCTTCAGTGAGCAAAAACCCAGTTTTACAACCATCCCACTCTTGCTAGCA
>NW_020928523.1:0-1612 GCF_003984885.1 Neopelma chrysocephalum | reverse complement strand
CCTGTGGCAGTGAATCTGCCTTGTATGGGAAGCTGTGGTTTGAGTGTGTTTCAAAATGGCTTTGTTGTAGTCTCTTTGCTAACTCAGGTTCTTCTTCCCAAAATCTCCCCTGGCCAGTTCTTATCTCTGTCTCAGGAATGTCCTGAGAAGATACCAAGAAGTCTTCTCATTGGTCTCTTGTTAACCCCTTCCTTATTTGGCTGTTCCCTGCCTGATTGGTGTTTTGTAAGACCCCTTACCTTACATGGTCCCTTTTGACCCTCCCAAGAGCTTTATAAACCTCTAACCACAATAAACTCTCTCGCCTCCTCTCCACGAGCTGTGTGCTGTCTCTCTGGCTACGATGGGACCTCGTGGATGGGGGGAGGGGTGAGCACCTAACCCCTCCATGCGTCCAGGACCCTGAAGAAACCCCTGGAGCTGGAGTAACCCCTTCCCTATCCACCTCAAGCCTTCAGAAATGGAACCCCACAATGGGAGGAATGCACCCAGACCCACCCTCACTGGCTTTGGGTGCTGCTTCTCCCCCACCAGTCCTCACTGCTCATCTGCTCCTGCACACAGGATGCTGACAGCAGCTCCATCCCCACATCCTGAGAGCCCAGGGATTTGTGGCAGCTTCCTTTGCCACAGGAGAGCACAGAACGAGGGGAGCTGCAGCTAGCAAGTGAAAAATCATCATCACCATTCCCAGTCATTCCCAGCCTTCAGCTGTGTGTTCTCACTGCTATGCAGCACTGCATAGAACCTTTCATAGAAACATTTATCATCAAGGCAAGATCTTGCCTCAGAGTGGAGAGGTCAGTGCAGAGATTTTTCCTATACATGTGAATTTGGGACTTATTCTCCCCTCTCTATTTATATAACTTTACCTACTCTAAATTTCACCTTCTATTATCCTGCCAGCTCACTCAGGGCTGCAAGATCCTTCTGTAACTTGCTGCAGGCAGCTCTCATCCTCACTGCTTCAAATGACTCAGTCCCAACAGCAAAGCTACTTGAGAATGAAGCCTAAGAGGAAAACCACAGTGAAACCAAAGCAGAATAAGGGATAAACTGGGCTGCCCAACACCCAGGTCTTACGTGAGGTCATCCCATGCCTCTCAAGGACAGCTGATACCTAAGACACATTTCTAAATTATCAGCAAGCAAAAAGGGAGAGGTTCTTTTCCTCGCAAATGCTTTTCTTGCTGAACTTGCCCTTTTGAAAATTATCCATAAAGAGGTTTGGATTTTCACAAATGTGTTGGTTAGCTGAAATTATCTGATGCATTGTTTACGCCAACATATTTCAGGCTGTGAATTGCTGACTACAGACTATTCGTGCCTGTTGCTGCCAGTATCTGCTGTTTGTAATTTACTATTTGTGCTGGGTGAGTGGCTGTCTAAATCACGGGGTTTCAGGGTTGCTCTTTCATTAGATGCTTCCTCAGTGCCTGCTGGACCTGATCCAAAGCCCACTGAATTCACTAGAAAAGTCCCACAGACCCTGAGTGGCTACGGACCAGCTCAAGATGGCTGTGAAATACTTTCCTGCTCATGAGAAACACACTGTCACAACACCATCAGTGAGCAAAAACCCAGTTTTACAACCATCCCACTCTTGCTAGCA
>NW_020928522.1:0-1289 GCF_003984885.1 Neopelma chrysocephalum | reverse complement strand
TTTGCATTGTTGTGATGATGTGCAAGCAACTTCTCTTCCCTGGGCCTGCTTTAAGGTGAGAACAGCATGTTCCCCCTTTTGCATGGGGAAACCCAGTAGCATAAGGGAAAAGCAAACCAAAAGTGCCACACCTTGCTTTTCAGCGTACCTGTGCTCCCTGATCCGGTGTCCCCACCCTCACTGGCTTTGGGTGCTGCTTCTCCCCCACCAGTCCTCACTGCTCATCTGCTCCTGCACACAGGATGCTGACAGCAGCTCCATCCCCACACCCTGAGAGCCCAGGGATTCGTGGCAGCTTCCTTTGCCACAGGAGAGCACAGAACGAGGGGAGCTGCAGCTAGCAAGTGTAAAATCATCATCACCATTCCCAGTCATTCCCAGCCTTCAGCTGTGTGTTCTCACTGCTATGTAGCACTGCATAGAACCTTTCATAGAAACATTTATCATCAAGGCAAGATCTTGCCTCAGAGTGGAGAGGTCAGTGCAGAGATTTTTCCTATACATGTGAATTTGGGACTTATTCTCCCCTCTCTATTTATATAACTTTACCTACTCTAAATTTCACCTTCTATTATCCTGCCAGCTCACTCAGGGCTGCAAGATCCTTCTGTAACTTGCTGCAGGCAGCTCTCATCCTCACTGCTTCAAATGACTCAGTCCCAACAGCAAAGCTACTTGAGAATGAAGCCTAAGAGGAAAACCACAGCGAAACCAAAGCAGAATAAGGGATAAACTGGGCTGCCCAACACCCAGGTCTTACGTGAGGTCATCCCGTGCCTCTCAAGGACAGCTGATACCTAAGACACATTTCTAAATTATCAGCAAGCAAAAAGGGAGAGGTTCTTTTCCTCGCAAATGCTTTTCTTGCTGAACTTGCCCTTTTGAAAATTATCCATAAACAGGCTTGGATTTTCACAAATGTGTTGGTTAGCTGGAATTATCTGATGCATTGTTTACGCCAACATATTTCAGGCTGTGAATTGCTGACTACAGACTATTCGTGCCTGTTGCTGCCAGTATCTGCTGTTTGTAATTTACTATTTGTGCTGGGTGAGTGGCTGTCTAAATCACGGGGTTTCAGGGTTGCTCTTTCATTAGATGCTTCCTCAGTGCCTGCTGGACCTGATCCAAAGCCCACTGAATTCACTAGAAAAGTCCCACAGA
Source organism: Neopelma chrysocephalum (assembly GCF_003984885.1). Classification (NCBI taxonomy): domain Eukaryota; kingdom Metazoa; phylum Chordata; class Aves; order Passeriformes; family Pipridae; genus Neopelma; species Neopelma chrysocephalum. The sequence continues at coordinate 125 of NW_020928522.1, read as the reverse complement.
CCCTGAGTGGCTACGGACCAGCTCAAGATGGCTGTGGAATACTTTCCTGCTCATGAGAAACACACTGTCACAACACCTTCAGTGAGCAAAAACCCAGTTTTACAACCATCCCACTCTTGCTAGCA
>NW_020928521.1:0-745 GCF_003984885.1 Neopelma chrysocephalum | reverse complement strand
TCAAAACCAAACTGCAGAGAGATGGAACATCATCTGCAGAGCAACTTTAATTTACATTTTCTTTAAAAGATATGTATAAGGTAATAATACATTAATATGGCTCTGGAGTTTGGTTTTGAGATTGTTTTGTTTCTTTTCTTAAGAATAAACTGGGAGGTCTGCCATAGCAACTTAGATATATTTACGAAGTCCTAAACAAAAGTTAGCTGCTCAATAGCTGAAATGATCAGACTTGAATAGTGCTTGGGGTTTCATTAGTGATTTCTGCTGTGCAACAAATGGTCCTTGCAGTTGTAAATTCCATGTCTTTGTTCTGTTTCTCATCATATCTTATACCTCTCCTCATGTTCACTTACTAAAGAACTGTGCTCCCATTTTGCCTAAACTATTTTATTTCTTTGCCTTCATTTCTCAGACTACAGAATAAAATAGTTTAGGCAAAATGGGAGCACAGTTCTTTAGTAAGTGAACATGAGGAGAGGTATAAGATATGATGAGAAACAGAACAAAGACATGGAATTTACAACTGCAAGGACCATTTGTTGCACAGCAGAAATCACTAATGAAACCCCAAGCACTATTCAAGTCTGATCATTTCAGCTATTGAGCAGCTAACTTTTGTTTAGGACTTCGTAAATATATCTAAGTTGCTATGGCAGACCTCCCAGTTTATTCTTAAGAAAAGAAACAAAACAATCTCAAAACCAAACTGCAGAGAGATGGAACATCATCTGCAGAGCAACTT
>NW_020928520.1:4836-6594 GCF_003984885.1 Neopelma chrysocephalum | reverse complement strand
CGATAAGTGCCAGGCTGCTGACAGGTTCTCTGTCAACCCCTGACAATTCCCCCTCTTTTTTTATTTTATGCTGCAAAGATGGCTTTGACAGTCTGTTGCAGGGCCCTTTGCAACAGGCCAATCAAACAAGGCAGCAGCATTGGCAACCCCTGATCCAAAGCTAAAAAGAAAACACAGCATTCTACAATAAGGATAGACAACAACATTTCACCAAGAAAGAATCCAGAGAGCTCGTCCACCATTCAGAACAAGGGTTCACTATAGTTCAAGAGATCCATGTAATATATTCCCCCAAAGTCTCAACACTCCAATACAAAAGCATTGTTAAGTTCGCACACACGTATATTGTAACATATGTATACCTACACAGTCTCTCCTTCTCATACAATCTCTCTTCAGTCATTCATTGGTGGCCACCTCAGTCACTCTTCACTCACGCATAGCTGGAATTTCTATTATACTTTTACATTTTAATTGACACAGTTTACATTTTAAGTAGTTATTGGCTGTGTACTTCTCAGTCTGTCATTTTTGATAGTCATGTCTAACAACTGTATATAAGGCCTAAAAAATTTAAATGAGATCTATTCTGATTTAGCATCTGTTTATGTGCCTTCATAGTCTCTTTCCCCCTTTTTATAATTTAAAATGTTTGTTTGATGTGTAAAATGTGTTCTTGACAACAGTGTGTTTTATGAGTGAGGTAGGAAGGAGATGATTAAGGAACATCAAGAGAAATCACACATCATGCGTTACATACACTACTTGATCTTATTTTTAGTTCCACTTGTCCTGTGGGCTTATTTGCATAGGTGTTTAGGTCAGTTCACTGTGGAGACAACGTAGTTCCGATGCTCAGGCCATACGGCTAATCTAGTTATGCAAAAAAAATCTTATCATTTGGCTGAATAGACTTCCTCAATGAGTTTGCTGCAGGAAGACACCGGACTGCAGTAACCTGGATTAAGCTGAAATTTTCTGAATTACTCTTAATCATTCTTTTAGTAAGCAGACATATAGGAGGGTAAAAGGAAAAAAATCAACAATTTAAACCTTTGAATTTAACTGCAACGAGTTAAAGAACTGTTTGAATAATAAAAATCTCAGGAGCTTTTAAACATCAATAATTTAAGCATAAACTTTCTATTCATGTGTAAAATTCAGGGTTATGTCATTCTAGTAGCACATCATCTAATTCTATATTTTGTTCATCTTTTAGTAACATGCTGTAAGAGCTGTAAAGTAATACAAATGGTACTTTACTTCTTGAATTTAGTTACTCATAATTCGCATCTTGATTGAACTGAAGGAATATTGTATCAAATATGGATCAATTAGTTTGTACAATACGTTTTCATGGGATCATCCACTCAACAGTGTTAACACTGAAAAGGAATTTCTGAATGTTTACATTAGGTATATTAAAAGAAGCTTCACAGCAGTAGTCACTAAAAGAAAACAAAACAGTTATTAGAATTCATGCAGTACATTGCAAATAATTCTGTTAAAGAGGTTCATACCCCCTCACACCGAGTATAATGTAACCTTTAGAGATTTATGCTGGATGTCTGCAGTGTGACATGCACTTCAACCTGCAAGAATTGTTTTAGCTGTGGAAAGTTAGCAAATTACAACATTACTCATCCTTATAGTTTTTTCAAAACTTCCCAAATCGTGGAGAAGTTAAATCAATGTCTGAGTTACATGAGTAATGTGCGATTGGCAGCAACATATGATTTTTGTTTATAACCGGTACCT
>NW_020928520.1:4066-4736 GCF_003984885.1 Neopelma chrysocephalum | reverse complement strand
GTTCTTCACCTTCAATAAAAAACTCACAAATTTGTTATTAATAGTTCAGTCAGTTTTAAGTGGGTATCATGGGTAATTTTACAGTTTTTCTTTGAAGTTGAAGGCCTAGTGATGATTCTTTGCAGTGTAATTCTCTCTGTTGGAGATAGGTCCATGGCTTGGTTCTTTGAATTTTTCTTGGAGCATCCTTCAATCCTGCTTCTCAAATAACATTGATTAGAACAATCACATTTAGTTTTAACTCATCTTTTTAGGTCTCTAACTTCTGTATTTTCTTTTACTTGTTTTTATCATTTTTGAGCAGCATTTTATCATGTTGTACTGCGGAACAATTCTCTCCTCTCGTAAAGTAAAACACACTGAATCACTGTAACTTCGATAAAAGCAAGTAACAGCTTTCATTAGGAAGAAACAATTGGCTGTTCAAAATCCCAGCATATGGAAATCTGTCAGAGGATGGGATTACTAATTTTGATAAGGATTTTAGTTGCATAATTGGATTAAATATAGTTTTGCATCTTTTATTTTTCTACTATCAAGCCACACATGGCTTGGGATTTGAGCAAGATTCACAAATTCATAGAGCAGATTCTTGTCTCTCTGAATGTAAAAAATGAAACTGTAGAACAGTCACATCTTTTTTTTTTTTTTTTTTTTTTTTTTTTTTTTT
>NW_020928520.1:0-3966 GCF_003984885.1 Neopelma chrysocephalum | reverse complement strand
TTTTTTTTTTTTTTTTTTTTTTTTTTTTTTTTTTTTTAAATTGGAGCAGTCTTACCCAGTTTCTGAAACTATATGATCAGCTAGGATTTAGAAACAGCTAATTCTGACTTTTTCCTGATATTTATATATTTTTCTGGGATATGCGTGAAAACTTTAAACATCTTATGTAAACACAATAAGTGTAACAGTTCAACTTACATCAATGTATTTAAGAAGTTAACACTCGTAAAGTAGCTTTCAACTTTAGCAATTTTACACAAAGTCACAGTAAAACTCACTCAGGTTGCTTTAAACTAGGGTTTTGCTCACAAGAGTATACCAGGGGATCCAGGATGCTCACCTGGCAAAGCAGCAACAGTTTTGATTTAAACTTGTTACCTAATAACAGAGACACACCTCTGCTGCTTAGGACAGATGCACTTTAAACTTGAAATGCTGCCTGTTGTTAAGCAATTTCTTGTATTATATTTTTAGATTTTATGTCTATTATCACAAAGGTGGAAACTTCCAGTTAGAAACAATTTATTTATTTTTCCTTTTTTCTCTGGCAAAAACTGCCTCTGTCAAATAAGATATTTTTGAGTTAGGTGTTCCACCAAGTAAGTCTACCTTAAAGTTTCCTTAACAATTTCAAAAAATCTATCTATAAAACACAGAAGTTACGAAAAAATGTTTACAGAGCTGTTTGAGCAGAGGGGGGGAAGAGGGAAGGTAGAGCAGCTGTGGTTAGCAGCTGTGTCGGAAAAATCACTCCCCCCACATCCTTGGAATTTTCTTATCGCAGGCAGTTTTCAGTCGTTACTTTAAAAACTCTATTTCTCCGTTACATTTATATATGTATTTTAAAACAATTTTTATCATTTTAATGAACGACTTCAGAAAACTGTTAGTAAGACTATGTTAGGAAATTGTAAAAACAATTTCTCTCTCCAATCAGAAGGTTACAAAGTTGCAATTTTACAAAGTCGGACAGCTTCACTACTGCTTAGTTGCTAAGCAACAGACCATCGTTATCAGGCGAAATATACTCTGCCTCTCTCCCTGGCAAGGGAAGGCTTTTAACTTTTCTTTTTCCCTCTTCTCCTGGCAAAGAACTTTGTTTCTTCACATACACACACAGTAACAATAATATTGTGAGCTCACAAAAACACATTTGACAGACGCTAGAGTTAACAGAAGAACCAACAAAAACATGAGAAGGCAACTTTCTGCCCCCTCTTTTTCTCCCCCTGCGGTAGGGGTCGTCTTCTTCAGGCTTCCACGACATTAAACTTAATCTGTTGCATATCTCCTGTGCTTAGAAAAATGCCCTGGCCTTCCACATCAGCTACAAGTAACTTCTGCCTCTGTTGTTTTATTTTCCTGCTTGTTCCCCTTTTGCTTGACTGGGCATTCAGCCTTAAAATGTCCTTGCTTTCCACACCCATGGCATTTGGGATTAGGTCGAAGGACAGCAGCTAATGCAGTCATTTTATGAGCCACCGATCCCACCTTAGAGCATGCTGCCACCATTTCAGGGATGGATGGATTCCCAGGCACTGCCTTGATTATTCTTTGGCAATCTTCATTAGCATTATCCTTGGCTAACTCCAGGCAGAGCCTTTGTCTGAGATCTTCATCATCTACTTGCTTTTCCAGTGAGGTGGCTATGCGTTCTACAAATTGCAGGAACGGTTCCTTAACCCCCTGTTTCACGGTGGTGTACTTAGGCTTTGGAGCTGCCAGCTCCATTGTTTGTATGAGTGCTGACATTCCCATACGTTGGCATTGCTCTAGCAATGCAGGGGGCCACTGAGATTGAATTTGAGGGTTTGAAAAAACTGGACCCGTTCCCATCAATGCACCAACGCCAGCCCCTCGCCTCGGATCTCCTTGGGGCAGCTGCATGTTATCTAGTGCAGCTCTCTCAGCGAGCTTTCTCCAGTTCGCGAGAAATACTTGATACTGAATCGGTTGAAACAGAATTTGTGCAAGATGTGAAATATCATAGGGTGCTAATAGGTCTGTATTTATCACCCTTATCAGTCTCGTTACCTCTGCGGAATTTATCCCGTATTTAGAGGCACACATCTGCAAATCTTGTACCACTTTCCACGCAAACGGAATGTGCTCATCCTGTCTTCCCGAGCCTGGCACCGCCTTAAAAACTGGGAAAGCCTCATGACCCGTAGGTACAACTGCATCACACGTTTCAGAGGGATAACCAATCCTGTCTAGCAGATTCCAGTCCCCTATTTCTGCGGCCCTTTGTTTTACTTGATTCCAAAATTTGCCTGGATGTCTAGGCAACACAGTGACAGTTACAGGGCGTAGAGTCCACGGCTCTGCCGCTCTCCGAAGGGGCCGAGAAATAGCTCTTTTCTGTCTATCAGTGACAGGGAACTGGCAAACAGCTCTCTCCGTGTTATCAGTGGCAGGATGACTAACCACAGCCTCCTCATCCTCATCCTCATCACTACTGGACAATGCAGTATGAAGGGGCTTATCCCGAACAACACAAGAAACAGAGGGCTCCCGGCATTTGTCCTGAGCATCAAACTCTGCCAGCTGTTGCGCAGGAGTTTTATAGAGAGACGGAGCGATATCTGTAGGGGTTTTCCAAAGCTGAGGCATTTTTAATTGTTCGTTAGGTGTAACATATTTGCAGCTCGACTTAGACTCATGTTTGCTGACAGCTAGTTGCTCATTAGGTGTAGAATATTTACGACTTAGCCCAGTGCCAGTTTCGTTTTTAGTTGAGCTTTCTACAGAAGCCTGCGAATGGCTTGGACCGCTGCCAGCTGAGTCTTTATCTGAACTTTTCGAGGATTTTAACTGTTCTGTTATAATATCAGTTGAGCTCCTTTCCTTGGAATTTGAAGCATTCTGTACTGTAGCTGACTTAGTTTCATTTTCTCCTGTCTCTTGTTTTGTCTGCCACTCCTTCAGAGCATCAAACAGCAAACGCCAGGTGGTTGCTAATTCGCTTGCCTCTTTCGATCCCTTAGATAGTTCATCCCATAGCTTATCACCGACCTTTTGCCATGCAGATATACTAAACGCGGTACTAGACGTGGCCTCAAAGCCTTGCTTTCTGCACCACAGCAACACGCGCCGCAAAGCAAAGTCAGTAACCTTGACATTCTTTTGGTTAAGGAGGGATTTCCACGTAGATAGAACTACACTTTCCTCCTTCGTTATATGCTGTCCCATTGTTAAATTATTGTTCCCGGTGGCACCCTCGTTAGCTTACCTAATAAGGGTCAAGAAGTTTTCGATCCGGATCGTTTTCCGCGGGACCCAACCCCGCTCTCAAGCTTCACCGGGCTCCGTTCCCCCTGTGCCTCGCCCCACAGGTCCCTTCTCCCTCTTGGAGAGAAAAATCTTCTGCTCCTTCCCCCTCTCCCAGGAGGGAAATCACGGCAACTCTCTCGGAGTTTTCTTCAACGCTGTAATCACGTCGGCGTCACCATATGTCGCGGTAGGAACGGCCGTGCGACATAAAAAAGGTTCCAACAAAGTTTATTTCCAGGAAAAAGACAGCACCCTGGGGCTGCTTAGCAGTCCCTTTAAGTACAGTTTTTGAACACACGTAATCCACACGGATAGGACAGTTCAAACTCACACACCAGAATTCTTACAGCTAATAGGTGCATTTTCTAAACTCTACTTTCTCACAACAACTTTGCTCTTTCTCAAAACAGCCCTGTGAGGTTCCCACAACAGTCCCGAGCACCTGCTCTTATTTTTCTCTCATGCTGATGTTTTTCCCAACCACTCTTGTTCAAAACAGGTCTCTGTTCTCATGAGACAATGTTCCTGTTCTCACGGGACAGCTTCTTCAGGATGCATCAGTATATTGTCAGGATCAGGGCCTCAGTCCTCTCTTTCAGTCCATCTCAGGGGTACACTTTGATCTGGTCAACATCGACTGCTTCGTCGATAAGTGCCAGGCTGCTGACAGGTTCTCTGTCAACCCCTGACAAT
>NW_020928519.1:0-511 GCF_003984885.1 Neopelma chrysocephalum | reverse complement strand
ATAAAGGCAGAGAAGGTTTTAGGTAGAGTGGATTAAAATAATTTTAAAAAATAATTAAAGAACACAAATGGTAGTTATTACTAAAATAAAAACATAACTAGAGAAGTCAACAGTGATTGAAGGGAGGAGAAGGAAATTATGTAGATATTTATGAGCTTAATGGTGATTGTAAATGTAGAGGCTTAACATTTCTCCTCCTTTCAATCACTGTTGACTTCTCTAGTTATGTTTTTATTTTAGTAATAACTACCATTTGTGTTCTTTAATTATTTTTTAAAATTATTTTAATCCACTCTACCTAAAACCTTCTCTGCCTTTATATTTAACAAATGATGAATTATTGAACCAGTCCTGGGGTTCCTGTAGGTTTCTGTTATGCCGTGCAGGTTTGCATGTGTATTGCAAAGGCTCCACCTCCTGTGTTGAAATGTAAGTAAGGGTTCCATAAAGGCAGAGAAGGTTTTAGGTAGAGTGGATTAAAATAATTTTAAAAAATAATTAAAGAACACAA
>NW_020928518.1:0-783 GCF_003984885.1 Neopelma chrysocephalum | reverse complement strand
GGAGGAGGGCGAGGGGGCAGCTGGAATCGGACAAGTCTGCTGGGTGATGCTGTAGTGGGCGAACACAGCTTTAACGTCCTTTGCCAAGTGGCAGCCCGTCTGAACACTGCTGACGAGGTGCTCGAGGCAGCCTCTCCACGCCGTGCCCCGGTGACAAAGGCACGGAGGCCACGCGGCTGTCCCAAGGCTCCGCTCCCCAGCGGGAATGGTGGGGACAGGGGGAACCAACTCCTACCGGGCACCCGGGGACCTCCAGCCGGGGGCTGCCAGGCTGAAGCTCTGCCCTAGGGAAAGTTCAACCAGTTCTGCAGGGGCGCGGGGGTGGAATACAATAAGGTACGGGGAGCGGGGGGGGAAGAGGAGGAGGGGAAAAAAAAGAGAGGAGTCAGGAAAAACTTGCGCCCCGGCGCCGGCTGCTCCCAGGCCCCCGGTGCAGACCTGGTTGAACTTTCCCTAGGGCAGAGCTTCAGCCTGGCAGCCCCCGGCTGGAGGTCCCCGGGTGCCCGGTAGGAGTTGGTTCCCCCTGTCCCCACCATTCCCGCTGGGGAGCGGAGCCTTGGGACAGCCGCGTGGCCTCCGTGCCTTTGTCACCGGGGCACGGCGTGGAGAGGCTGCCTCGAGCACCTCGTCAGCAGTGTTCAGACGGGCTGCCACTTGGCAAAGGACGTTAAAGCTGTGTTCGCCCACTACAGCATCACCCAGCAGACTTGTCCGATTCCAGCTGCCCCCTCGCCCTCCTCCGGATCCACGTCCCATTTTCCTGTCCTTCCCCAACCCCCCTCC
>NW_020928517.1:0-552 GCF_003984885.1 Neopelma chrysocephalum | reverse complement strand
GTTTTTGGTCACACACAAATTTCAAAATTAAATCTTTGCCATGAAATGAAACCTTAGAGAATTCCTTTTGCAAGTGGCAATGAACAACATCACTGAAAGGATTCTTTCAGACAGCTGCATTAATGTAGCTAGCCAACTTCTCAGTTTAAAGACAACCTCCGCTGACAAAAAGATATCACTTTAATGCCTGAGTCAGAGAAACAAAATACGTCATCAACAAAAGTTTTGTTTATTTTTAACCCTCTCTGGTTTTTGCACTTTTCCATTCTCAAGCAGTCAACTGGATTGTTTTAGGTAACAGATTTGTTTGAATTGTGGCAGTTCAGGAAAAGAAAAAAAACCAGAGAGGGTTAAAAATAAACAAAACTTTTGTTGATGACGTATTTTGTTTCTCTGACTCAGGCATTAAAGTGATATCTTTTTGTCAGCGGAGGTTGTCTTTAAACTGAGAAGTTGGCTAGCTACATTAATGCAGCTGTCTGAAAGAATCCTTTCAGTGATGTTGTTCATTGCCACTTGCAAAAGGAATTCTCTAAGGTTTCATTTCATGGC
>NW_020928516.1:0-6066 GCF_003984885.1 Neopelma chrysocephalum | reverse complement strand
TGTGCTGGTTTAAAAGTTAACCAGCAAGGCAAAATGAACTCAATTCAAAAGAGAGATTTATAAGTCAGAATAACAATTTATTAAAATAATGCAATAAGTACAAGTATACAGACAGACAATTGGTTTTAACCCACAAAACCCAAATGTACAAACCCAGCACCCTGGGGTATGAACAAAAGTGGTGTACCTTGGCCCACCCCCCGAGTCCAAAGCAAAGGGAGAGGGGATAAAACCTGCTGGTGGGAGAGCTGCTGCAGTCTGGTCAGAAGTGGTGATTGCAGTCCAGTTGAGGGTGGTGGTCTCAGCCTGGTTGGGAGCAGCGGTGGTCTGCTGTCTTCCTCTGGGTCCCACGAGAGAGAGCCCCAAGGCTCTGAAACTCTCAGTCATATACTCTCCAGTTCAGGCGGGAGTGCTCAGTCCCTCCCTCAGAGTAGGGAATTCCATAAAAGGGCATGTGGATGCTCAGTCCCTCTTATCAGAGCGGGGAATTCCATATAAGGATATCAGAGCGGGGAATTCCATAAAAGGGTACAGGAACATCTTCCCACCTTGCAGGCCTCTACTGACAGCAGTTTTTGGGAAATGGCATGGAGGCTATAGAATACACAGTTTTGGGTTACACCCATCCAGGGATGAATTGGTCCCAGCCGTTCTAACCAGGACATTATCCACCCCTTATTCTATGCCATCCATGTCATGCCCAAATTAACCCCCTTAAAAACTATGTCTCTTTAAAACTATATACACATATGTACAATGAAACATTACGGACCATTCTCACTCAAAATTAGGTCCCCTTGTGGTACACAACGTGTCTCCCCATCTTTTTGCATTACCCACCAGGTGAAACCAGGTCCTTGAGCAAAAACAATCCCTCGGATGGGTTTGCCTTTGCTTGAGGTGGGACTAATCCAAACAGTCTTCCCTAACATACCTCTCATATGCACCACGGGGACTTTATCTCCATCTACAGTATGCAAAGGTTCTGATTGGGCAGGGCCAGCTCGATTAATGGAGCCTCGCGTGTTGACCAACCAGGTGGCCTTTGCTAAATGCAGCTCCCAGTGTTTGAGAGTCTCCCCACACAGTGCCTTCAGGGTGGTTTTCAGCAGTCCGTTGCACCGTTCAACTTTTCCAGCAGCTGGTGCATGGTAGGGGATATGATACACCCACTCAATGCCGTGCTCTCTGGCCCAGGTGTCTACGAGGCCATTCTTGAAATGGGTCCCATTATCAGACTCAATTCTCTCTGGGGTGCCGTGTCGCCACAGGACTTGTTTTTCAAGGCCCAGGATGGTATTCCGGGCAGTGGCATGAGGTACGGGGTATGTCTCCAGCCATCCAGTACTTCCTTCTACCATGGTAAGTACGTAGCGCTTGCCCTGGCGGGTTTTGGGGAGTGTGATGTAGTCAACTTGCCAGGCTTCCCCATACCTGTACTTTGACCACCGTCCACCATACCATAGAGGCTTCACCCGCTTGGCCTGCTTGATGGCAGCACATGTCTCACAGTCATGGATGACCTGTGAGACAATGTCCTTGGTTAAGTCCACCCCTCGGTCCTGAGCCCATCTGTATGTTGCATCTCTCCCCTGGTGACCGGAGGCGTCATGGGCCCATCGAGCCAGAAATAATTCTCCTTTGTGTTGCCAATCCAGATCCACCTGAGAGACTTTAATCCTGGCAGCTCGGTCCGCCTGCTCGTTGTTGCGATGCTCCTCATTAGCCCGTTTCTTGCGTACGTGAGCGTCTACGTGACCGACCTTCACACTCAGCTTCTCTACCCGGCCAGCGATGTCCTGCCACATCTCCGCCGCCCAGATGGGTTTCCCTTGGCGCTCCCAGTTGGCCTTTCTCCATCGCTCTAGCCATCCCCACAGAGCATTGGCCACCATCCATGAGTCAGTGTAGATATAGAGTCTTGGCCACTTCTCTCGTTCAGCTATATCCAAAGCCAACTGAACGGCTTTAAGCTCTGCAAACTGACTTGACCCACCTTGTCCTTCGGTCGCTTCTGCAACTCGCCGTGTGGGACTCCACACGGCTGCCTTCCATTTTCGGTTTGTCCCTACAATGCGGCAGGAGCCATCCGTGAAGAGCGCATATCGTCTTTCATCTGCTGGTAGCTTGTCATATGGTGGGGCCTCCTCAGCCCGTGTCACCTGCTCCTCTTCTTCTTCAGAGGATAGTCCAAAACTCTCACCTTCGGGCCAATTGGTGATAATTTCCAGAATCCCAGGGCGATTAGGATTCCCTATCCGGGTTCGTTGTGTGATCAGAGCGATCCACTTACTCCATGTGGCATCGGTGGCGTGATGTGTAGCAGGAACTCTCCCCTTGAACATCCAGCCCAGCACTGGTAGTCGGGGTGCCAGGAGGAGCTGCGCTTCGGTGCCGATCACTTCTGAGGCAGCTCGAAGTCCTTCATAAGCAGCCAGGATCTCTTTCTCAGTTGGTGTATAGCTGGCTTCAGATCCTTTGTATCCCCGACTCCAGAATCCCAGCGGTCGTCCTCGGGTCTCCCCAGGCACTTTCTGCCAGAGGCTCCAAGAAGGGCCATTCTTCCCGGCTGCAGTGTAGAGCACGTTCTTCACGTCCTGTCCTGTCCTTACTGGCCCAAGGGCTACTGCATGGGCAATCTCCTGTTTGATTTGTTCAAAGGCCTGTTGTTGTTCAGGGCCCCACTGGAAATCATTTTTCTTCCGTGTCACAAGGTAGAGAGGGCTTACAATTTGACTGTACTCGGGGATATGCATCCTCCAAAAGCCCACAGCGCCTAGGAAAGCCTGTGTTTCCTTCTTGCTGGTTGGTGGGGACATGGCTGCTATTTTGTTAATTACCTCCGTTGGAATTAGGCGACGTCCATCTTGCCACTTCACTCCTAAGAACTGAATTTCCTGAGCAGGTCCCTTGACCTTACTTCGTTTAATGGCAAAACCAGCTCTTAGGAGGATCTGGATTATCTTCTCTCCTTTCTCGAAGACTTCCCCCGCTGTGTTCCCCCATACAATGATGTCATCAATGTACTGTAGATGTTCTGGAGCCTCGCCCTTTTCCAGTGCAGTCTGGATCAGTCCATGGCAAATGCTGGGACTGTGTTTCCACCCCTGAGGCAGTCGATTCCAGGTGTACTGCACACCTCTCCAAGTGAAAGCAAATTGTGGCCTGCACTCCGCTGCCAAAGGAATGGAGAAGAAGGCGTTGGCAATGTCAATGGTGGCATACCACTTGGCTGCCTTGGACTCCAGCTCGTACTGGAGCTCCAGCATGTCCGGCACAGCAGCACTCAGGGGTGGTGTGACTTCATTGAGTCCACGGTAATCCACCGTCAGCCTCCACTCTCCGCTGGACTTACGCACTGGCCATATAGGGCTATTAAAGGGTGAGCGAGTCTTGCTGACCACCCCCTGGGTCTCCAGTTCACGGATCATCTTATGTATGGGAGTCACAGAGTCTCGGTCGGTGCGGTATTGCCGACGGTGCACGGTTGCTGTGGCTATCGGTACCAATTGTTCTTCAACCTTCAGCAGTCCCACAGCAGAGGGGTCCTCTGAGAGGCCAGGCAAGGTGTTCAACTGTCTAATTTCCTCTGCCTCCACAGTAGCTATGCCAAACGCCCAACGAAGTCCTTTTGGGTCTTTGAAATACCCACTCCTCAGGTAATCTATGCCAAGGATACACGGGGCCTCTGGACCAGTCACGATGGGGTGTCTGTGCCATTCCTTCCCAGTCAGGCTCACTTCAGCTTCCAGTACAGTCAGCTGTTGGGATCCCCCTGTCACCCCAGAAATAGAGATGGATTCTGCCCCTATGTATCTTGATGGCATCAAAGTACATTGTGCGCCGGTGTCAACTAAAGCCTTATATCTTTGTGGCTCTGATGTGCCAGGCCACCGAATCCACACTGTCCAATAGACTCGATTGTCCCTCTCCTCTACCTGGCTAGAGGCAGGGCACCCCTAGTCCTGGTCATGGTACTCGTTGCGCTCTTCTTGTAAGTATGACCTGGAAGTCCCTTCAAGAGGATCAGACATATCATCATTCCTGGGCCGTCTGGAGTCTTGCCTACGAGAGACTGGAGCAGCATTCATCCTCAAAGAGTTCCTTGTGGTACTTGTCCCTCTTTTCAATTCACGTACCCGGGCTGCTAAGGAAGAGGTGGGTTTCCCATCCCACTTCCTCATATCTTCTCCGTGCTCTTGGAGGTAAAACCATAGATTGCCACGTGGAGTGTACCCTCTCTCCTTAGCTGGGGGACGCTGGCTCCTGATAGCAGAGACCCTTGTTTGTCCTGGCGAGGTATGGAAGATCCCTTCCTTAATTTCTTCTCTTAGCCTCTGGTGTCCTTCTTCAATCTTCTTTTCCAGGCTTCGAACATGTTCAGCCAGTTTGGTTTCCACCGATGAGACGTGGGCTCGTAATGGGGCGGTGACAGTGTCTTCATAAATCCTGAGTTTGCTGACCAATGCACCAACCTTGTCCTCTCCCTCCCTCCATTGCAGCGTTGCTAGGTAGCGGGAATACATTTCTGGCCCGAGTCGTGCAAACTTCAACCACATCTGGGATGTGCACTGTACACCATCTGGACTTTTAGGAAATCTTTCGTCCTCTGAAAAGATTATCTCCAGTACAGCCAATTCTCTCAAGCACCGGATACCTTGTTCCATCGTGTTCCACTGTCCTTGCTGTATGTGGAGGTCCTCCTTGCAGAGGTATCTCTCCCTTACACTGGACAACAGTCGCCGCCAGAGGCTGAGAGTTTCCTGCCTCCTTCCAATCCCCTGATCAATGACGACATCTCGAGACAGGGATCCCAGTTGTCTTGCTTCACTTCCATCTAGAATTGTATCATTAGCGGCGGCATCCCAGATTCGGAGCAGCCAGGTCAGGATGGACTCGTTCGCCTGCCGTGTGAACTCTCTCCGGAGCTCACGTAGCTCACCCAGGGATAGGGACCGAGTGATTATTTCTGGCTCTGTCTCCTCCGGTGGATGTGAAGGTCCTGCCTCTTCGTCATCATTTGCTATGCGAACTGATTTGGTCTTCGATTTCCTTTTCTGGACAGGGGCGACTGCTATTGGTTTCTGTTGTCCTTCTGGCTCCTCGATGGTTTGTGTGGGCATGGTGCCAGTTGATTTATTTCTTACTCCCTCCGACTCAGCTGTAGTTTGTGTGGACGTGGTGCCAGTTGATTTGCTCCTTCTCTCCTCCCCCTGGCAGTGCTGTACCATGTCAAGCAGTGCCCGGTAAGCAGTGGCCAGGGCCCAGCAGGTTGCTGTGAGCTGACCATCTCTGGAGCTGCCAGAGCATTTTTCCTTTACCAGTTTTATCATGCTGACAGGATCCTGCAGTTGTTCAGGGGTGAATTTCCAGATCATGGGAGGAGAAAACTTCTCCAAATACTGGCCGATGTCCTCCCACTTCCCGTGCCACTCAGCGTTATCCATTCCCAGGACAGGCGTCCAAACAGCCTCCCTAGAAGGCCCTGTTCTGACCCTAAGCATGGTGTAAACAGTACAGAGCAGACAGAGCAACACTAACAATAACATTATGCCATCCTTAGCATCAAAAGGAAAATCAATATTTTCAAAAGCTGTTGTAGCAGGTCTGAAGGGGAAGAAGGAGGTGAGAGGCTGGAAACAATCATTCCCCACTGTTCCCCCAAAGGACTGGGTGCGATTTTTAATGAGGCCCCAGAGGTAGCAACCTAAACCAGGACAGGTAAACAGGACTGAATACACATTTACAATGAAACTCATTGCTTCTGATGTTACGATGGCATAAACATAGTATACCAATAAAGCAATTTGGATCCCTCTCCCTGGTCTTAAAGAGAGCATTAAAATAGGCAAATAGTTCCCCATCTGCGGAAATATGAACATGCCCAGATACAACACCCACGTGAATGCACCAAACAACATGTTGATCGGGGAGTTTCTGTATCCAAATACACAGATGCTTAAAATGAAATTGTGATTCTGACTTCTCTCTCTCTGCCCCAACGTTTGGGCGCCAAAAATGTGCTGGTTTAAAAGTTAACCAGCAAGGCAAAATGAACTCAATTCA
>NW_020928515.1:0-1104 GCF_003984885.1 Neopelma chrysocephalum | reverse complement strand
TCCTTGACATTGATGTCAAGTAGCTTCATTCTATGATATTGGATAAATTAATTTTATTTATGTAAAGACTCTACTCACTGCTGGTGAACACAGCATCTGAACGTCTTGGAAACAGTTCAAGTTTCGTTTCACAGTGCAATTATCATGGTGAGGAATTGTGTGTGATCTGGTTTTACTGAGCAGTATGTTTGTTGATCCTTCAAGCTTTGAGTAATCCAGTGTCTGAATGTTTCTCATCTGGCCACAGGACAGGGATGAAAGCTAAGCCGTGTCTCTACTATTGAGACCAAATCACCAGCACAGCCAGGGATCAGTCCAGACACTTGGACTGGACATCTTTAGATGACACTTGGACATCCTTAGTGTCCCATTTTTATGGGACTTTTCTTCTGCTACAGTGGACCGTCACTGCCTATTT
Source organism: Neopelma chrysocephalum (assembly GCF_003984885.1). Taxonomy (NCBI): domain Eukaryota; kingdom Metazoa; phylum Chordata; class Aves; order Passeriformes; family Pipridae; genus Neopelma; species Neopelma chrysocephalum. The sequence goes on along the minus strand of NW_020928515.1, from coordinate 686 downwards.
AATGCTCTGAGTGCTGTGGGCTGTGAGCCATCAGTTGATGCACAGGTGTGTGGGAACACCAAGAGGGGTCAGAAGCAGTGACACCAGGCTGTGAGCTCAGGTTATGGGGTCTCAGCATAGCAGTGTAGGATGGGAGCTGCATGCATATCGTTGCTGTGTGAAACTTGGCAAGCCTGTACCTGAAATCACAGCCCATTATCTTCCGTGGCAGAAGTCCTCATTTCTTCATCAAGGTCACAAGATTAGAGTCAGTTCTTCAGCTAAATTTGTACAGGTGATTTGAGTATGTCCAGAAAGTGCTGAGGCCTGCTGGCAAAAAATTACACACTCCACTAGAAAGGAATGGTTTCACTCAATAAAGTTAAGTGGTCACATCCATACCTGGCCTAGGCAAACACAAACAATCTGCCTATTGGAGATTACTTGGGATGGGGCTATTTACATTGTAAGAAACTGAGGTCTGTCTAACATGACATTAAGGGTTGAATTGTAGTACCTGAATGCACTCCTGGCTCTGCTTAACTTGATATGGTCAAAGCCTCTGGGGCCTTGATAAAGTGTCTAACTTGTATAGAAAGTTTGTACAGAAGTTAAAGTCTACCCAGATGTCCATGTTCCACGATAACTTCCCCTCTGTGGTAGAAATTACATTAATCTTCACGCCTAGAGTTGATCCCAGCCTTAGG
>NW_020928514.1:0-796 GCF_003984885.1 Neopelma chrysocephalum | reverse complement strand
CATCAGTCCACCTTTGGCAGGACTCTTTCCAAACATCCATTGCTACAATCCTTAGTGTCCCATTTTTATGGGACTTTTCTTCTGCTACAGTGGACCGTCACTGCCTATTTAATGCTCTGAGTGCAGTGGGCTGTGAGCCATCAGTTGATGCACAGGTGTGTGGGAACACCAAGAGGGGTCAGAAGCAGTGACACCAGGCTGTGAGCTCAGGTTATGGGGTCTCAGCATAGCAGTGTAGGATGGGAGCTGCATGCATATCGTTGCTGTGTGAAACTTGGCAAGCCTGTACCTGAAATCACAGCCCATTATCTTCCGTGGCAGAAGTCCTCATTACTTCATCAAGGTCACAAGATTAGAGTCAGTTCTTCAGCTAAATTTATACAGGTGATTTGAGTATGTCCAGAAAGTGCTGAGACCTGCTGGCAAAAAATTACACACTCCACTAGAAAGGAATGGTTTCACTCAATAAAGTTAAGTGGTCACATCCATACCTGGCCTAGGCAAACACAAACAATCTGCCTATTGGAGATTACTTGGGATGGGGCTATTTACATTGTAAGAAACTGAGGTCTGTCTAACATGACATTAAGGGTTGAATTGTAGTACCTGAATGCACTCCTGGCTCTGCTTAACTTGATATGGTCAAAGCCTCTGGGGCGTTGATAAAGTGTCTAACTTGTATAGAAAGTTTGTACAGAAGTTAAAGTCTACCCAGATGTCCATGTTCCACGATAACTTCCCCTCTGTGATAGAAATTACATTAATCTTCACGCCTAGAGTTGATCCCAGCCTTAGG
>NW_020928513.1:0-953 GCF_003984885.1 Neopelma chrysocephalum | reverse complement strand
CATCAGTCCACCTTTGGCAGGACTCTTTCCAAACATCCATTGCTACATCTCTTCCCTTTTTGTTTTCTAAAGCAGGATATGCCTTTACTGATTGAAAGGTTCTGGCACAACTGTGTAGACATGGAAAAACACACATAAAGAGAAACACTATGGAAAGTCCCAGTATAATGACCACAATAATTTTCTTAACAGTGGAGGAAAGGCCTTTAAAGGGTAGCCAGTTGAAAAAATCATCAAAGGTCAGAGGATCAGATTGTTTGATTTCATGAACTAAGGATTTAAGCTGATTAATCTGGGAGTGGATAGATTGGGAGTGATCGGAGAAGTTGAGGCAGCAGAGGCCTTCAAACTCCTGACACCCATGGCCATTTACTAGGAGGAGAAAATCTATCGCAGCACGATTTTGTAACAAGGCTTTCTTATTGGTTTGAGTATCTTGTAAGAGATCGTCAAGAGCAGCACTGGTAGCATTGGCTTCTTTGGCTAGCCAACATCCCATTCTGGTAAGGAGAGTTAAAGCTTTTGTGGAGCTGACAATTGGAAGTATACCACTTAGGATGTTTGCAGTGTCTGACCAGAAATGCATGTTGGAGTTGCATTCCGCTGTGAATTCATGCAAGGACTGCAATTTTGCTAAAGGATGTTCTTCATCTGGAGGTGGGGGTGCTGCAGCCACAGGGACCTGCACTGCTTTAGGTGAAGAGAGGGGTTTTGGTTGTGATGGATAGAAGTTAAGAGGTGGGTATAAACCTTGGAATTGCCTGCGGACTCTATGATGTGAGAAGGGTGAGGTTCTTTGGAGATTACTGTTTCTTTGTGCACGATTGTTGGGAGGCTTTACAGGTAAAGATTTCATAAGGGTAGCTGGATTGTACAGTGCTAATTTTCCAAATGTGCATGGGCCTCCAGCAGCTAATCTAGGAATCATATTCCAGACTCTAAGTCCACAAATT
>NW_020928512.1:0-796 GCF_003984885.1 Neopelma chrysocephalum | reverse complement strand
CATCAGTCCACCTTTGGCAGGACTCTTTCCAAACATCCATTGCTACAATCCTTAGTGTCCCATTTTTATGGGACTTTTCTTCTGCTACAGTGGACCGTCACTGCCTATTTAATGCTCTGAGTGCAGTGGGCTGTGAGCCATCAGTTGATGCACAGGTGTGTGGGAACACCAAGAGGGGTCAGAAGCAGTGACACCAGGCTGTGAGCTCAGGTTATGGGGTCTCAGCATAGCAGTGTAGGATGGGAGCTGCATGCATATCGTTGCTGTGTGAAACTTGGCAAGCCTGTACCTGAAATCACAGCCCATTATCTTCCGTGGCAGAAGTCCTCATTACTTCATCAAGGTCACAAGATTAGAGTCAGTTCTTCAGCTAAATTTATACAGGTGATTTGAGTATGTCCAGAAAGTGCTGAGACCTGCTGGCAAAAAATTACACACTCCACTAGAAAGGAATGGTTTCACTCAATAAAGTTAAGTGGTCACATCCATACCTGGCCTAGGCAAACACAAACAATCTGCCTATTGGAGATTACTTGGGATGGGGCTATTTACATTGTAAGAAACTGAGGTCTGTCTAACATGACATTAAGGGTTGAATTGTAGTACCTGAATGCACTCCTGGCTCTGCTTAACTTGATATGGTCAAAGCCTCTGGGGCGTTGATAAAGTGTCTAACTTGTATAGAAAGTTTGTACAGAAGTTAAAGTCTACCCAGATGTCCATGTTCCACGATAACTTCCCCTCTGTGATAGAAATTACATTAATCTTCACGCCTAGAGTTGATCCCAGCCTTAGG
>NW_020928511.1:0-953 GCF_003984885.1 Neopelma chrysocephalum | reverse complement strand
CATCAGTCCACCTTTGGCAGGACTCTTTCCAAACATCCATTGCTACATCTCTTCCCTTTTTGTTTTCTAAAGCAGGATATGCCTTTACTGATTGAAAGGTTCTGGCACAACTGTGTAGACATGGAAAAACACACATAAAGAGAAACACTATGGAAAGTCCCAGTATAATGACCACAATAATTTTCTTAACAGTGGAGGAAAGGCCTTTAAAGGGTAGCCAGTTGAAAAAATCATCAAAGGTCAGAGGATCAGATTGTTTGATTTCATGAACTAAGGATTTAAGCTGATTAATCTGGGAGTGGATAGATTGGGAGTGATCGGAGAAGTTGAGGCAGCAGAGGCCTTCAAACTCCTGACACCCATGGCCATTTACTAGGAGGAGAAAATCTATCGCAGCACGATTTTGTAACAAGGCTTTCTTATTGGTTTGAGTATCTTGTAAGAGATCGTCAAGAGCAGCACTGGTAGCATTGGCTTCTTTGGCTAGCCAACATCCCATTCTGGTAAGGAGAGTTAAAGCTTTTGTGGAGCTGACAATTGGAAGTATACCACTTAGGATGTTTGCAGTGTCTGACCAGAAATGCATGTTGGAGTTGCATTCCGCTGTGAATTCATGCAAGGACTGCAATTTTGCTAAAGGATGTTCTTCATCTGGAGGTGGGGGTGCTGCAGCCACAGGGACCTGCACTGCTTTAGGTGAAGAGAGGGGTTTTGGTTGTGATGGATAGAAGTTAAGAGGTGGGTATAAACCTTGGAATTGCCTGCGGACTCTATGATGTGAGAAGGGTGAGGTTCTTTGGAGATTACTGTTTCTTTGTGCACGATTGTTGGGAGGCTTTACAGGTAAAGATTTCATAAGGGTAGCTGGATTGTACAGTGCTAATTTTCCAAATGTGCATGGGCCTCCAGCAGCTAATCTAGGAATCATATTCCAGACTCTAAGTCCACAAATT
>NW_020928510.1:0-816 GCF_003984885.1 Neopelma chrysocephalum | reverse complement strand
TCCTTGACATTGATGTCAAGTAGCTTCATTCTATGATATTGGATAAAGTAATTTTATTTATGTAAAGACTCTACTCACTGCTGGTGAACACAGCATCTGAATGTCTTGGAAACAGTTCAAGTTTCGTTTCACAGTGCAATTATCATGGTGAGGAATTGTGTGTGATCTGGTTTTACTGAGCAGTATGTTTGTTGATCCTTCAAGCTTTGAGTAATCCAGTGTCTGAATGTTTCTCATCTGGCCACAGGACAGGGATGAAAGCTAAGCCGTGTCTCTACTATTGAGACCAAATCACCAGCACAGCCAGGGATCAGTCCAGACACTTGGACTGGACATCTTTAGATGACACTTGGACATCCTTTAACGGTGGATTTTTGGGAAGGGGAGATCCTTCAGGCCTCGTTTTAGTCCATAACCTTGAAGGAGTATGCTCTCTCACCCTCCCCCGCCACGTGGCCCTGGGACCCCAAGACGGAGCACTCACCAGACCACCAGGGGAGAGAGGACGAAAGAGAAGGTTTAATTGTGGGAGGGGGCTTATATAGCCCTTGGGGACCAATCACAGGTGAGGGGTCACAATCAAGGTGAGGGGTTTACAGCCAATAAGGGAGGGGTTAACAAGGGACCAATGGGAACACCTTGGGACATCTTCCCAGGACACTCTGGCCCGAGAGATAAGGGATTTACAGTGGAGGTATAGGGGAAAATGCAGTGGCTCTGTAAAGAGCCCTCTTAACATGAGTTTAGACAACATTAAAAACTTCTGATTCATCAGTCCACCTTTGGCAGGACTCTTTCCAAACATCCATTGCTACA
>NW_020928509.1:0-4078 GCF_003984885.1 Neopelma chrysocephalum | reverse complement strand
CAGCAGCTAATCTAGGAATCATATTCCAGACTCTAAGTCCACAAATTAAAAAGACTCCTTTTGGAAGAATAACTGAATTTGGGGTAGCATGTATCTGGTAAGGGACCTCTTCCTTGCACCAGAAGCTAAAATTTGAATAAGGTCCATAAGAGGTGACATTAATTAATTCAGAGGAGGCCACATGTTTGTTGTGAATGAAGTAAAAACAGAGAGGAGATATAATACTTCCCAAGATTTCTAATTCCTCAGGTCTCTGCCACTGATAGCTAAATGTCTGTCTGACATGTGAAGTTTTTGCTGGTCGTGTGAGACAGTCTAAGAATGGATTTTTAAACTGATCATGGTCATCACACCAGGGGATATATTGATTTCTAAAATCACCCCATTCTCTGGGTGTCCAGGGGATTCCTACCAGACAGGTTTTAAAAGGGTGAGAGGGATCTAAGGTAGAGAGACAGATAGTCAGTATTCAGTGATTGTGCCAGGTTTAGCCACACATTTTGGCCAGAGAGCATTACCCAATTTGGAATTGTTGGAAGAGATGTAGCAAGGGCTCCTGATGTTAAGTCCTTCTGATTTGCTGATGTTATGTTGACAACGAAAAACAGGATCATTCCGAGGTTGATGCTGATGGGGGATCGCTTCCTGTAGCTGGTGCTGGATCCGTTGGTGCTGGATCTGCTGCTGGTTGAGCTGGAAGGGAGACTTCTTGGTGGATCCTTACTAGTCGGGATGGAATCCATCGTGGACCTGCTCCGGTAGATACACACGCATGTCCTCTCCCATAAACAATTAGGGGGACAGGACCGAGCCATTCTCCTGTTAAGATATCCTTGTATTTTACCTTAGCCTCCCCCGTTTTTAATTTTCAGCTCCAAAATGATGTTCAACAGGCGAAACATCCTCATGCAGAAAGGATGTTTCCTCTGTAGGATTAATAATAATAATTTTTTAAACAGTGAAAACAACTTGTGATTGTTTAAATCCTTTAAGTATGCAACTCACAACTCCGACAACATGTAAAAAACCTGTTGAGAAACGAAAAAAAGATTGTATCCAATTGAGATTTCCCAAAAGAGAGTGCAGATCGTTTAGTGTTTTTCTTACGTGAGAGTGGGTTTCCCTTTTTGTCAAACAGGGACCTACATTGCTTAGCCCAATGAAACCCTTTTTTACATTTGGGGCAAAGGCCTGGATGAATGGTTTTTTGAGAATTGGGGGTTTTAACTTCTGGGCAGTTAGCCTTTATGTGACCAGGACGTTTGCAGTTATGACAGATAATTTTAGAGTGGTCTAAGGCTGCTGCTAAGACTTGGGTCATTTTTTCTGCCATTTGCTGAGTGGCTTCTGCAATTTGATTACCCAGTTGTGTGTTAGCTTCAGCTAATTGGCTGGTCATAGACACTTGGGCTTGGACCAAACTATTTGCCAATTTATCAGTAGGGCTAATATCTTTACAAGCTTTTACCATGTCCATAGGAGAAGGGTCACGAAGGTTTCTAAGTATTTGCTGGCACTGTGCATTTGAATTGGAGATAGCTAGCTTCAAGAACAGGGCATCTTGTGCTTCTTTCCCATTTATTTGTTTTTCTATAGATTCTTTTAAGCGTTCTGCGAAATCAATAAAAGATTCATCAGGTTTTTGAATTATATTATGGAAAGGTGGAGCTGTTTGAGAGGCATCAGCTACTGATTGTAGAGCTTGGAATGCCATATTTCTAGTAGCAATTAAGTCTTGTTTGGGAATATTTGCCTGATCTGTATTTGCAGAATAAGGACCATCACCAAAAAGCATTTGTATGGTGGTTTGTATAGGTCTACGGGAGGTAGGACTGGTTTCGTGAGCATATTTTCTAATTAAAGCTTTCCATTCATCTAAAAATAATGTAATTTGTACTTTACTTAATAAGGCTCTCATTATATCTTTTATATCATTTGGAGTGAGTATAAAGGTAGAAAACAAGGATGACAGAATTCCCATAGCATAGGCGGAGTTTAAACCATAAGTAGTCACTGCTTCTTTTGCATCTTTGATAATGGGTATGGCTAAGGGGTCCCAAACAGGGGGTCCGTTGGGGCTGTAGAATACTGGAAAAGCTTGCATTAAAGTTAAACCATTAGCATGATTAGCAATACTATTAATACCATTATAATTACTGGCATGGTTGGTTCCTGTGGAAGAAAGAAAAGGGTTAGTTGGAGAAACAGAATTGTTAAAATCATTTGGCATATTTGAAAATGGATTATTGGGAGAAAATTCATTAAAGTTGTTTGGTGAGTCTGGTTCTGATGCGTCAGTTGCAGCCAGTTGTACGCTGTAAGAAGTCTGATGTCTGTTCGTGCAGTTGTTCTGAAGCTGTTGGCTTGTTTGCTTGTCGGTGCACGCTGTAGAAGGTGGCTGCGAAGAGTTAAAGCTGCAAAGCCGCGCGGGTGCCGTGCATCTGCAGGGCTGGGGGGTAGGTGACGTCATCTCGTCCCGCTCGGCATCCATAGGGAATGTGGAAATTCCGGCCGCTGCTCCGGCGTGGGTGGAGGCTGGAAGGTCTCCACCTCTTTTGTTTGAGCACGCTGGGATGGTGGCTGGAGGCTGTTGCTGCCCTGCCGGGGGCTGCCGAGCCGACGAAATAAAGTTCTGTGTCTCTGGATAAATACTTAAAGCGCAGTTGTTAGTCGGGTGAGGAAGCCCCGGGTGCGGGAACGGCAGGACGGGCTCTCCCGGTGCCAGAGGAGGAGGAGGGGGGTTGCGGGCAGGGACCTCGTTAGAGCTGGCTGCGAGCGGCTTTTCTTTCCCTCCCTCCACCGGCGGCTGCAGCAGAGGAGCCCGGGCCAAGGGTGCCGATCTGTGTCCGACCTGCACAGGAGACTGAGGCTGGCCAATTCCAAAGCCTCCTGCCGTATCGGGGACCGGCTCGGCGGCCCCGCCATGTGCTGACCGCGATGGGGGGGGTGGAGGGGGAACGCCAGCCCAGGGGTGCCGGTTTGAATTTCTGTGTCCTTCTTCCCCCGCCTCCCTCGGCAAATGTATTCTCCCCGCTTCTCCCGCACCCATGAGGGAAGCTGCGTTGTTTCCTTGCAGGGGCTCCGAATCTTTTCGTTGCATTTCCAGAATTGCTACGATATGGGTCCATGCAATGTTTGCATGTACTGCTGCTTCATCGTTGGAATTTGCAGCCATCCAAATCTGTCTACCTAACAAGTCCCAATCTTTGGTAGTGAGGCAAAACGGAAGTTTGAAAGCATTTTTTGCCATAACTTTTGAAAGGCATTTTAAGGCTTTTCTGTTAGTAGATTTGCCGTTATAAGTCAATAAATTCTTCAAATACTTATAGTTCTCTCTTTCGGTCTTAGTAAGGCATATACCCATGTTTTTATTTTTTTTTTATATTTTTTTTTTTTTTTTTATATATAAGGGAATATTCCGGGTCTGCTCCTTACCTGATGGCCTCAGGAAGGTTGAAGTATTCGAAACAGGCTGCTCTCTTGCGGTGATGTAGCCTGCCAATACTTTTACGCTTAGACGCCGGTCCACCGCCGGACACAGGAATCGCCCCTTCCTGTGCTTTGAAGCTGATTAAATCTTCATAGAAGAGCTAAAACAGCCGTTGCCTCACCGGGGCACCATTTAACGGTGGATTTTTGGGAAGGGGAGATCCTTCAGGCCTCGTTTTAGTCCATAACCTTGAAGGAGTATGCTCTCTCACCCTCCCCCGCCACGTGGCCCTGGGACCCCAAGACGGAGCACTCACCAGACCACCAGGGGAGAGAGGACGAAAGAGAAGGTTTAATTGTGGGAGGGGGCTTATATAGCCCTTGGGGACCAATCACAGGTGAGGGGTCACAATCAAGGTGAGGGGTTTACAGCCAATAAGGGAGGGGTTAACAAGGGACCAATGGGAACACCTTGGGACATCTTCCCAGGACACTCTGGCCCGAGAGATAAGGGATTTACAGTGGAGGTATAGGGGAAAATGCAGTGGCTCTGTAAAGAGCCCTCTTAACATGAGTTTAGACAACATTAAAAACTTCTGATTCATCAGTCCACCTTTGGCAGGACTCTTTCCAAACATCCATTGCTACA
>NW_020928508.1:0-2720 GCF_003984885.1 Neopelma chrysocephalum | reverse complement strand
CTCCATGCCTGGGAACTGTTCCCATCCTGAATCTTGCTCCTTCACATCTCACCCTTTCTTACTTGATTGAAAATGTCTGCTGTGATAGTCCTTCTTGTAGCATGCTGTGATACAAGAAATAGTTAATAACAATACAAACAGAAAAAGCAAAATTTCAAAGCAAGTTAAAAAGGGTTTGTTTAAATGGACTTGGAGGAGGACAGATCTGCATCTTCCAAATCAGTTTGGACGGCTGCATCTGCTGAGTGACTCCCCCCTTAAAAAATTGTTTCCAGCCCGAGATGCCACTGCTCCATGGTGTCTAAAAGCTTGGTGATAGTGGTCTTCTGTGGACTACGAGATCCTGCGGAAGGGATGGGTTATGCAGGATGGAATGCAGTTGAGGGGGTGTTTGTGTTAACACAGCACCCCTGGAGCTTGCTGCCTTGTTTCCTGACAGTTCACAGGTGCACTGTTTGAGATCTGGCATTGAATTAAAAGTCACTTTTCTCCTTAAGTCGGGTGATTTTTTCGGGGGCAGCAGTTCTCCGTAGATGTTAGTGCGGGAGCGGCAGTCCTTAGTCCAGTGTCTGCCTTTGCCACATCGTTTGCACGGTGTCTTTGGAAGCTGAAATTTTGTGGTTGATAGTGGGCAGTTCTTTTTTATATGTCCTGTCTCACCACAGTGAAAACAGGTTTGTGGTCCAGCTAAAGCTTCAGCTATTAGTCTTGCTTTATGAGAATTAGACCCCACATTACGACATGCCTTAACCATGACCATAGGAGTGGGATCTTTAAGAGTTCTTAGTATTTGTTGGCAATCGTCATTAGATTGTTCTATAGCCAACCTTAAAAATAGTGCATCTTGAGCTTCTGGGTGTTTGACTTGTTTTGCAATGGCTTTCTTTAGCCTTTCTGCAAAGTCTATGAATGGTTCTGTTGGTTTTTGTTGTACTTGTGTGTATGAAGGTGTAGGTTCATCCGCCTCAGCAATGGTTTGAATAGCTTGGAAAGCTAGATTTTTTGAAATGTCCAATTCATCCATAGGAATCTTGGTTTGGGCCTCATTGGAAATATAAGGTCCCGCTCCATAGAGCCTATTAAAGGACTCCAGAACTGGGGTCCCTGTGGTTATTGAGGCTCGCTGGGCATGCTGGCGAATGCGAGTTTGCCATTCCTCCAGGAAAAGTGTTGTTTGCATGTTAGTGAAGAAAGCGCTCACTAATTCCTTTATGTCATTTGGAGTGAATGTGTATGCAGCAAAGAGTGAACTCAGTACTCTTATTACATAAGGTGAGTTTAACCCGTAGTCAGTAATAGCTTGTTTTGTATCCTTCAGAACTGGGAGGGGGATGGGTTCCCAGACAGGGTGATTGTCGGGATGATAAAATACAGGAAATGCTTTAACCAAATTCAAATCATCAGCTGTTGACGCTTGTTCCTTTATGTAAGACCATCTGCTCCTCTGGGCACTGGCACCGGAGAAGCCAGGACCATGATTACAAACATGTTGGCATGTATGTGGAGACAGGGAGGTGGAAATAGGTGGGCTATGGGGGAGTGGTGGGCCTTGTGGAGGACAAGCGCAATCTACCGGTGTGGAGGAACAAGTACATCCACAGGGTGGTGGTACTGAAGGGGTTAAAGCGCCAGCTACTGGCGCGGTGCTGTCGTGGGGAGTGGGGCATTGGAAAGGAGTACATGCATGCGTTGGGGATGGGGGGGGTTGGAGGGGAGGGGGGCCGAGAGGGTTTTTTTGGTGGGGGGGAGGCGAAGGAGGGGGACGGTGGGGGCGCGGTGCCGGCCGGGCTCGCGCGGGCGGGCCGGGGGGCGGGGCCGGCGGGCCACGCGCGAAATCTTTGCACGCCGTTTCTCCACGCGGCGCCTGGTGCCGCACTCGCTCCCCGCGCCCCTCGGCCCCGTGCGCGCGCACACCACCACCCAGCTCGCCGACGCCATGATGCAAAAACCGCTGGCATTCCGTGCCCCGTTCCTCCCTCCCGCCGTCCACGCTCCCCCGCCCCCCCACGCCACTCCGGGACTCCTGGGGCTTGTCGCCCCCAGGGGATCTGGACCTGGACATTTTGGATTCTTGCTTGGATTCTTGCAGAGTTTCATCCAAACTGGTTATTTGGTGTTGCAGCACCATCAAAATCAGTCTCCAAGCAATTAGTGCTTCGGCTGCGTTTTTGTCCCCTCTCTCCTTTTGTTTCCATATATGGTGTCCAATTTTTTCCCAGTCTTGTATTTTTAAATCGTCCGAGACCACTTCGCTGTGGTTTTCTAGCCATTTTGCAAGCGATTTCGCTGACTTTTTGTCTAAGGGGTGTCCATGTTCAATAATAAAGTCTTTCAGCTTGCTGTACACAAATTTTTGAGGGGTTGATAGCCAGAGGCCCATTGCGAAATTAGGCTTCTGTTAGGCTGTAGTTGGTTTTAAAGTTGTTTTTGTGAGGGTGGGAGATGGGGTTAGAGGTTTTCCCGGTGCTCACCTTTCTCGGTGCGGTGGCCGTCTTGCCGTGATCTGGGGTTCAGCCGGGAAGGACCAGCGGGACGAAAACGCTTCTCTCCGCGTCGTCTGAGCCCTTGTGGCATGTGGGAGATTTTCTCTAAGGTAAAAACCTGTACTTTTGCCCCACGTTTTGCGCCCTTCCTCGTGCCCCACGTTGGGCGCCATTTGCCGCTGTCCGAAGGGGGGATGGGACACGAGGAAGGGTGCAAGTAGAATGCCCTATTCACGC
>NW_020928507.1:0-370 GCF_003984885.1 Neopelma chrysocephalum | reverse complement strand
GGGGATGGGACACGAGGAAGGGTGCAAGTAGAATGCCCTATTCACGCGTGCACACTGTCTTTTTGTCAGCTCGGGCGGGGAAAGGGCCAGAACATAGGGCGGAGCATGAGACAGACAAGCAGGGGAACAAACCAGGATCGGGACATGGACAAAAGGGGGAGGAGTGGAGGAAGCAGGGAGCAGGCAAACTCATGGCAAGCCTGGGCACGACCAGGTTGTGCACTGTGTAGTGTGAATACAATGAAACCACATAATAACAGTAAAGTCCATATGATAACTGTAAGGTCCATATAATAAAGTCCTGCCAATTGCTGTATGCTTTTCTCCATGCCTGGGAACTGTTCCCATCCTGAATCTTGCTCCTTCACAT
>NW_020928506.1:0-6090 GCF_003984885.1 Neopelma chrysocephalum | reverse complement strand
TGTCCTGGTTAGAACGGCTGGGACCAATTCATCCCTGGATGGGTGTGACCCAAAACTGTGTATTCTATAGCCTCCATGCCATTTCCCAAAAACTGCTGTCAGTAGAGGCCTGCAAGGTGGGAAGATGTTCCTGTACCCTTTTATGGAATTCCCTGCTCTGATATCCTTATATGGAAGTCCCCGCTCTGATATCCTTATATGGAAGAGGGACTGAGCATCCGCATGCCCTTTTATGGAATTCCCTACTCTGAGGGAGGGACTGAGCACTCCCGCCTGAACTGGAGAGTATATAACTGGGAGTTTCAGAGCCTTGAGGCTCTCTCTCGTAGGACCCAGAGGAAGACAGCAGACCACCGCTGCTCCCAACCAGGCTGAGACCACCACCCTCGACTGGACTGCAATCACCACTTCTGACCAGACTGCAGCAGCTCTCCCACCAGCAGGTTTATTCCCTCTCCCTTTGCTTTGAACTCGGGGGGTGGGCCAAGGTACACCACTTTTGTTCATACCCCAGGGTGCTGGGTTTGTACATTTGGGTTTTGTGGATTAAAACCAATTGTCTGTCTGTATAATTGTACTTATTGCATTATTTTAATAAATTGTTATTCTGACTTATAAATCTCTCTTTTGAATTGAGTTCATTTTGCCTTGCTGGTTAACTTTTAAACCAGCACATTTTTTGGCGCCCAAACGTTGGGGCAGAGAGAGAGAAGTCAGAATCACAATTTCATTTTAAGCATCTGTGTATTTGGATACAGAAACTCCCCGATCAACATGTTGTTTGGTGCATTCACGTGGGTGTTTTATCTGAGCATGTTCATATTTCCACAAATGGGGTACTATTTGCCGTTTTTAATGCTCTCTTTAAGACCAGGGAGAGGGATCCAAATTGCTTTACTAGTATACTATGTTTATGTCATCATAACCTCAGAAGCAATGAGTTTCATTGTAAATGTGTATTCAGTCCTGTTTACCTGTCCTGGTTTAGGTTGCTACCTCTGGGGCCTCATTAAAAATTGCACCCAGCCCTTTGGGGGAACAGTGGGGAATGGTGGTTTCCAGCCTCTCACCTCCTTCTTTCCCTTCAGACCTGGTACAACAGTTTTTGAAAATATTGATTTTCCTTTTGATGCTAAGGACGGCATAATGTTATTGTTAGTGTTGCTCTGTCTGCTGCTCTGTCTGCTCTGTACTGTTTACACCATGCTTAGGGTCAGAACAGGGCCTTCTAGGGAGGCTGTTTGGACGCCTGTCCTGGGAATGGATAACGCTGAGTGGCACGGGAAGTGGGAGGACATCGGCCAGTATTTGGAGAAGTTTTCTCCTCCCATGATCTGGAAATTCACCCCTGAACAACTGCAGGATCCTGTCAGCATGATAAAACTGGTAAAGGAAAAATGCTCTGGCAGCTCCAGAGATGGTCAGCTCACAGCAACCTGCTGGGCCCTGGCCACTGCTTACCGGGCACTGCTTGACATGGTACAGCACTGCCAGGGGGAGGAGAGAAGGAGCAAATCAACTGGCACCACGTCCACACAAACTACAGCTGAGTCGGAGGGAGTAAGAAATAAATCAACTGGCACCATGCCCACACAAACCATCGAGGAGCCAGAAGGACAACAGAAACCAATAGCAGTCGCCCCTGTCCAGAAAAGGAAATCGAAGACCAAATCAGTTCGCATAGCAAATGATGACGAAGAGGCAGGACCTTCACATCCACCGGAGGAGACAGAGCCAGAAATAATCACTCGGTCCCTATCCCTGGGTGAGCTACGTGAGCTCCGGAGGGAGTTCACACGGCAGGCGAACGAGTCCATCCTGACCTGGCTGCTCCGAATCTGGGATGCCGCCGCTAACGACACAATTCTAGATGGAAGTGAAGCAAGACAACTGGGATCCCTGTCTCGAGATGTCATCATTGATCAGGGGATTGGAAGGAGGCAGGAAACTCTCAGCCTGTGGCGGCGACTGTTGTCCAGTGTAAGGGAGAGATACCTTTGCAAGGAGGACCTCCACGTACAGCAAGGACAGTGGAACACAATGGAACAAGGTATCCGGTGCTTGAGAGAATTGGCTGTAATGGAGATAATCTTTGCAGAGGACGAAAGATTCCCTAAAAGTCCAGATGGTGTACAGTGCACATCCCAGATGTGGTTGAAGTTTGCACGACTCGGGCCAGAAATGTACTCCCGCTACTTAGCAACGCTGCAATGGAGGGAGGGAGAGGACAAGGTTGGTGCATTGGTCAGCAAACTCAGGATTTATGAAGACACTGTCACCGCCCCATTACGAGCCCACGTCTCATCGGTGGAAACCAAACTGGCTGAACATGTCCGAAGCCTGGAAGAGAAGATTGAAGAAGGACACCAGAGGCTAAGAGAAGAAATTAAGGAAGGGATCTTCCATACCTCGCCAGGACAAACAAGGGTCTCTGCTATCAGGAGCCAGCGTCCCCCAGCTAAGGAGAGAGGGTACACTCCACGTGGCAATCTATGGTTTTACCTCCAAGAGCACGGAGAAGATATGAGGAAGTGGGATGGGAAACCCACCTCTTCCTTAGCAGCCCGGGTACGTGAATTGAAAAGAGGGACAAGTACCACAAGGAACTCTTTGAGGATGAATGCTGCTCCAGTCTCTCGTAGGCAAGACTCCAGACGGCCCAGGAATGATGACATGTCTGATCCTCTTGAAGGGACTTCCAGGTCATACTTACAAGAAGAGCGCAACGAGTACCATGACCAGGACTAGGGGTGCCCTGCCTCTAGCCAGGTAGAGGAGAGGGACAATCGAGTCTATTGGACAGTGTGGATTCGGTGGCCTGGCACATCAGAGCCACAAAGATATAAGGCTTTAGTTGACACCGGCGCACAATGTACTTTGATGCCATCAAGATACATAGGGGCAGAATCCATTTCTATTTCTGGGGTGACAGGGGGATCCCAACAGCTGACTGTACTGGAAGCTGAAGTGAGCCTGACTGGGAAGGAATGGCACAGACACCCCATCGTGACTGGTCCAGAGGCCCCGTGTATCCTTGGCATAGATTACCTGAGGAGTGGGTATTTCAAAGACCCAAAAGGACTTCGTTGGGCATTTGGCATAGCTACTGTGGAGGCAGAGGAAATTAGACAGTTGAACACCTTGCCTGGCCTCTCAGAAGACCCCTCTGCTGTGGGACTGCTGAAGGTTGAAGAACAGTTGGTACCGATAGCCACAGCAACCGTGCACCGTCGGCAATACCGCACCGACCGAGACTCTGTGACTCCCATACATAAGATGATCCGTGAACTGGAGACCCAGGGGGTGGTCAGCAAGACTCGCTCACCCTTTAATAGCCCTATATGGCCAGTGCGTAAGTCCAGCGGAGAGTGGAGGCTGACAGTGGATTACCGTGGACTCAATGAAGTCACACCACCCCTGAGCGCTGCTGTGCCGGACATGCTGGAGCTCCAGTACGAGCTGGAGTCCAAGGCAGCCAAGTGGTATGCCACCATTGACATTGCCAACGCCTTCTTCTCCATTCCTTTGGCAGCGGAGTGCAGGCCACAATTTGCTTTCACTTGGAGAGGTGTGCAGTACACCTGGAATCGACTGCCTCAGGGGTGGAAACACAGTCCCAGCATTTGCCATGGACTGATCCAGACTGCACTGGAAAAGGGCGAGGCTCCAGAACATCTACAGTACATTGATGACATCATTGTATGGGGGAACACAGCGGGGGAAGTCTTCGAGAAAGGAGAGAAGATAATCCAGATCCTCCTAAGAGCTGGTTTTGCCATTAAACGAAGTAAGGTCAAGGGACCTGCTCAGGAAATTCAGTTCTTAGGAGTGAAGTGGCAAGATGGACGTCGCCTAATTCCAACGGAGGTAATTAACAAAATAGCAGCCATGTCCCCACCAACCAGCAAGAAGGAAACACAGGCTTTCCTAGGCGCTGTGGGCTTTTGGAGGATGCATATCCCCGAGTACAGTCAAATTGTAAGCCCTCTCTACCTTGTGACACGGAAGAAAAATGATTTCCAGTGGGGGCCTGAACAACAACAGGCCTTTGAACAAATCAAACAGGAGATTGCCCATGCGGTAGCCCTTGGGCCAGTAAGGACAGGACAGGACGTGAAGAACGTGCTCTACACTGCAGCCGGGAAGAATGGCCCTTCTTGGAGCCTCTGGCAGAAAGTGCCTGGGGAGACCCGAGGACGACCGCTGGGATTCTGGAGTCGGGGATACAAAGGATCTGAAGCCAGCTATACACCAACTGAGAAAGAGATCCTGGCTGCTTATGAAGGACTTCGAGCTGCCTCAGAAGTGATCGGCACCGAAGCGCAGCTCCTCCTGGCACCCCGACTACCAGTGCTGGGCTGGATGTTCAAGGGGAGAGTTCCTGCTACACATCACGCCACCGATGCCACATGGAGTAAGTGGATCGCTCTGATCACACAACGAACCCGGATAGGGAATCCTAATCGCCCTGGGATTCTGGAAATTATCACCAATTGGCCCGAAGGTGAGAGTTTTGGACTATCCTCTGAAGAAGAAGAGGAGCAGGTGACACGGGCTGAGGAGGCCCCACCATATGACAAGCTACCAGCAGATGAAAGGCGATATGCGCTCTTCACGGATGGCTCCTGCCGCATTGTAGGGACAAACCGAAAATGGAAGGCAGCCGTGTGGAGTCCCACACGGCGAGTTGCAGAAGCAACCGAAGGACAAGGTGGGTCAAGTCAGTTCGCAGAGCTTAAAGCCGTTCAGTTGGCTTTGGATATAGCTGAACGAGAGAAGTGGCCAAGACTCTATATCTACACTGACTCATGGATGGTGGCCAATGCTCTGTGGGGATGGCTAGAGCGATGGAGAAAGGCCAACTGGCAGCGCCAAGGGAAACCCATCTGGGCGGCGGAGATGTGGCAGGACATCGCTGGCCGGGTAGAGAAGCTGAGTGTGAAGGTCGGTCACGTAGACGCTCACGTACGCAAGAAACGGGCTAATGAGGAGCATCGCAACAACGAGCAGGCGGACCGAGCTGCCAGGATTAAAGTCTCTCAGGTGGATCTGGATTGGCAACACAAAGGAGAATTATTTCTGGCTCGATGGGCCCATGACGCCTCCGGTCACCAGGGGAGAGATGCAACATACAGATGGGCTCAGGACCGAGGGGTGGACTTAACCAAGGACATTGTCTCACAGGTCATCCATGACTGTGAGACATGTGCTGCCATCAAGCAGGCCAAGCGGGTGAAGCCTCTATGGTATGGTGGACGGTGGTCAAAGTACAGGTATGGGGAAGCCTGGCAAGTTGACTACATCACGCTCCCCAAAACCCGCCAGGGCAAGCGCTACGTACTGACCATGGTAGAAGGAAGTACTGGATGGCTGGAGACATACCCCGTACCTCATGCCACTGCCCGGAATACCATCCTGGGCCTTGAAAAACAAGTCCTGTGGCGACACGGCACCCCGGAGAGAATTGAGTCTGATAATGGGACCCATTTCAAGAATGGCCTCGTAGACACCTGGGCCAGAGAGCACGGCATTGAGTGGGTGTATCATATCCCCTACCATGCACCAGCTGCTGGAAAAGTTGAACGGTGCAACGGACTGCTAAAAACCACCCTGAAGGCACTGTGTGGAGAGACTCTCAAACACTGGGAGCTGCATTTAGCAAAGGCCACCTGGTTGGTCAACACGCGAGGCTCCATTAATCGAGCTGGCCCTGCCCAATCAGAACCTCTGCATACTGTAGATGGAGATAAAGTCCCCGTGGTGCATATGAGAGGTATGTTAGGGAAGACTGTTTGGATTAGTCCCACCTCAAGCAAAGGCAAACCCATCCGAGGGATTGTTTTTGCTCAAGGACCTGGTTTCACCTGGTGGGTAATGCAAAAAGATGGGGAGACACGTTGTGTACCACAAGGGGACCTAATTTTGAGTGAGAATGGTCCGTAATGTTTCATTGTACATATGTGTATATAGTTTTAAAGAGACATAGTTTTTAAGGGGGTTAATTTGGGCATGACATGGATGGCATAGAATAAGGGGTGGATAATGTCCTGGTTAGAACGGCTGGGACCAATTCATCCCTGGATGGGTGTG
>NW_020928505.1:0-864 GCF_003984885.1 Neopelma chrysocephalum | reverse complement strand
TCTCACCACCATGATCACTGCTAAACATGTCCCCACATGCCCCATTCACACATTTTTTTAACACTTTTAGGTATGGTCATGCCACCACTTCCCTGGGCAGCTTGTTCCAGTGCTTGAACACCCTTTCAGTGAAGAAATCAAACACAATGTGATAACTTAGATATCAAAAAAAATCCCTTTAGCAAACAGTTGAGGTTATAAACTTACAAGGTCTCTGTGGGAAGGGGCTACATACATACCTATCTACATGATAGGCTATGGAGGACCTCACAGTGGAGCAGGTTGATATGTCCTGAAGGAAGCTGCAGTCCGTGGATAGCCCACATTGAAACAGGAGCCTGGCATGACCTGCAACCTGTGATGAGGAGCAGGTCTATCCTGAAGGACTGCAGCTTCCTTCAGGACATATCAACCTGCTCCACTGTGAGGTCCTCCATAGCCTATCATGTAGATAGGTATGTATGTAGCCCCTTCCCACAGAGACCTTGTAAGTTTATAACCTCAACTGTTTGCTAAAGGGATTTTTTTTGATATCTAAGTTATCACATTGTGTTTGATTTCTTCACTGAAAGGGTGTTCAAGCACTGGAACAAGCTGCCCAGGGAAGTGGTGGCATGACCATACCTAAAAGTGTTAAAAAAATGTGTGAATGGGGCATGTGGGGACATGTTTAGCAGTGATCATGGTGGTGAGATGTTAATGGTTAGACTCAATGATCTTAGAGGTCTTTTCCAACCTAAGCCATTCTATGATTCTATACCTTCCTCTAGCTCTCGATTCAAGAGCATGTAGTGACAGGACAAGGGGGAATGGCTTGGGTTGGAAAAGACCTCTAAGATCATTGAGTCTAACCATTAACGTCTC
>NW_020928504.1:0-727 GCF_003984885.1 Neopelma chrysocephalum | reverse complement strand
CACTTACATTGAGGTAGAGATACTATTCAGCCTTTTCCTATCAGAAGACGAGGTGAGAGGTGAAAATTCTCACCATCCTTGGCAGGCTCATACCAAGAATGCTGTGCTTTACCATTTTCCTCTGTTTGAAATGGAGAGAGCTAGAGTATGAAGGTGAAGCCCAGTTCCTACTGTTTTCCAGGTTTTTTGTGCTGTCCTACTGGCTTCTGGGGGACATAATTTAGTTTCACTTATAGCAAAGGAACTGCATCAGCATCAGAACCTCTCGAATGTTTTCTGACAGTGCAAACCTACTTTATAGACACTGCTTGGGTAAGCTCGAGTTCTGGGAGATCCAATATTTAAATATTTGAAATAAAATAAAAATACCCTGTCACTAGTAAAATTGACATAGTCATCACTGACCTGTCAAAGAGTGATGGAGGGCTGTAGGAGAGATGTGATTTTCTGTATTCTCAAAGGGCATTTGTTTCCATTCCATAGTTAAATGTGAGAGGGTTTTTATATGAATATAGGACATGTTTAGAAGTCAAATATCACATTGTTTCAAATATTATTTTAAAGCAAGGTTGTTTGTTTTGGTTTTGGGGTTTTTTTACTTCTGAGAAGTTTCTCAATTACTTAAATTCTGAAACAGTTGCATGGATTACACTTTTAGCTATTTTAATGTACTACTTGTTAGTTGTTACTCAGAATATTTTTCATTGTGTAAATAAGCTTTTTTTTT
>NW_020928503.1:0-727 GCF_003984885.1 Neopelma chrysocephalum | reverse complement strand
AAAAAAAAAGCTTATTTACACAATGAAAAATATTCTGAGTAACAACTAACAAGTAGTACATTAAAATAGCTAAAAGTGTAATCCATGCAACTGTTTCAGAATTTAAGTAATTGAGAAACTTCTCAGAAGTAAAAAAACCCCAAAACCAAAACAAACAACCTTGCTTTAAAATAATATTTGAAACAATGTGATATTTGACTTCTAAACATGTCCTATATTCATATAAAAACCCTCTCACATTTAACTATGGAATGGAAACAAATGCCCTTTGAGAATACAGAAAATCACATCTCTCCTACAGCCCTCCATCACTCTTTGACAGGTCAGTGATGACTATGTCAATTTTACTAGTGACAGGGTATTTTTATTTTATTTCAAATATTTAAATATTGGATCTCCCAGAACTCGAGCTTACCCAAGCAGTGTCTATAAAGTAGGTTTGCACTGTCAGAAAACATTCGAGAGGTTCTGATGCTGATGCAGTTCCTTTGCTATAAGTGAAACTAAATTATGTCCCCCAGAAGCCAGTAGGACAGCACAAAAAACCTGGAAAACAGTAGGAACTGGGCTTCTCCTTCATACTCTAGCTC
Source organism: Neopelma chrysocephalum (assembly GCF_003984885.1). Lineage (NCBI taxonomy): Eukaryota > Metazoa > Chordata > Aves > Passeriformes > Pipridae > Neopelma > Neopelma chrysocephalum. The sequence continues at coordinate 137 of NW_020928503.1, read as the reverse complement.
TCTCCATTTCAAACAGAGGAAAATGGTAAAGCACAGCATTCTTGGTATGAGCCTGCCAAGGATGGTGAGAATTTTCACCTCTCACCTCGTCTTCTGATAGGAAAAGGCTGAATAGTATCTCTACCTCAATGTAAGTG
>NW_020928502.1:0-453 GCF_003984885.1 Neopelma chrysocephalum | reverse complement strand
AGGCTCACCTGTCCCATGGCATTCATCTTACTGATGTAGTGGCTTCTTTTAATTACTAAACTATTAATTGATAAGCTATTTGAAAGCCTACCTTCAGTGAATTGAGATGCATTCAGGGTTTATAAAAGGGGAGGAAGGAGTGTCATTGCTTGTGTAACCACACGTATGTGAAAACTCAACACATGTCTGTGCTACTTATGGAAAGGTTCAAGAAGTACAGGCTTTCAAATAGCTTATCAATTAATAGTTTAGTAATTAAAAGAAGCCACTACATCAGTAAGATGAATGCCATGGGACAGGTGAGCCTCATGTCTAGCTCTCCAAATGGTGAAGCCAGGTTATCTGAAAGAAACAGAGCCTCTTACCTTACCAAGAGACTGCATTTTAAAAACATTTAGGGGGAGATAAGTCAATGAAATTTATCTTTCCTAAGGTTACCCAGGAAGTCTCCTC
>NW_020928501.1:0-591 GCF_003984885.1 Neopelma chrysocephalum | reverse complement strand
AATTGGCAAGAACAGAATTTTTCATAAAGGGCAGGCAGTGCTTTTAGGGAGAGCTAAACACTTTTTGCTTTAGCAGGGATGCAGAGCTGGAGCAGGGATATGATTTGGCAGTATATTGACTGCATGTTTTTATCCTTTCGGCTGCTTAAGTTCTAGGAGAAGTAACTTGAACAGGACTACAGTTTAATACACTGAAGCTTACACAGAAGGTATTATTTTCTCTTTGACAGGGTCCAGTGCTATTTTTACGCTGTTTGATAGAGAGCTGCTGTTAGGCCTCAGGGAAGGAATAGCGATTCCTTAAGTAGGGCTTTGCCTAACAGCAGCTCTCTATCAAACAGCGTAAAAATAGCACTGGACCCTGTCAAAGAGAAAATAATACCTTCTGTGTAAGCTTCAGTGTATTAAACTGTAGTCCTGTTCAAGTTACTTCTCCTAGAACTTAAGCAGCCGAAAGGATAAAAACATGCAGTCAATATACTGCCAAATCATATCCCTGCTCCAGCTCTGCATCCCTGCTAAAGCAAAAAGTGTTTAGCTCTCCCTAAAAGCACTGCCTGCCCTTTATGAAAAATTCTGTTCTTGCCAATT
>NW_020928500.1:0-480 GCF_003984885.1 Neopelma chrysocephalum | reverse complement strand
TAGTCAATTGTAAAACATCAGTTTACTGGAATTATACCTCATGTCTGTCCCAAACCTAATTTACTTATATCTCAGTTCTTTCTGTAGTCTGGTTTTAATGGTGAATTATGTTAAGATAAGTAAGAGATTTGGCTTTCCAATTGACTGAAGATTAATTTTTGTCATCTCTTATCATCATGCATACAATCTTCCCTTCTAATTCTGTTTTAAGACTTTACTTTTGAACAGAAGTTGCTAATGGTTTTGGTTTGGCACTGGTTTAGCACCCTCAAATCTCAAAAGCCAGCAACGGGTATTTTTAAGTGTGCTGTTCTCAGAAAGTCCACTAACTTTTGTGTCAGTTCTCCATTCTGTTAAATAGATTTATCACAACAACTTGCCTTTTACTGCTTAAGACGATACCTGAAATTCAAATGTAGATTTTTTCTGTGATGTGTTATCTGAGATAAAACTGATAAGAAAGGAGGCACAAAAGTTAGT
>NW_020928499.1:0-1708 GCF_003984885.1 Neopelma chrysocephalum | reverse complement strand
CAACCAGCAGCAGATCCAGCACCAACGGATCCAGCACCAGCTACAGGAAGCGATCCCCCATCAGCATCAACCTCGGAATGTTCCTGTTTTTCGTTGTCAGCATAACACCAGCAAATCAGAAGGACTTAACATCAGGAGCCCTTGCTACATCTCTTCCAACAATTCCAAATTGGGTAATGCTCTCTGGCCAAAATGTATGGCTAAACCTGGCACAATCACTGAATACTGACTCTATCTGTCTCTCTACCTTAGATCCCTCTCACCCTTTTAAAACCTGTCTCGTAGGAATCCCCTGGACACCCAGAGAATGGGGTGATTTTAGAAATCAATATATCCCCTGGTGTGATGACCATGATCAGTTTAAAAATCCATTCTTAGACTGTCTCACACGACCAGCAAAAACTTCACATGTCCGACAGACATTTAGCTATCAGTGGCAGAGACCTGAGGAATTAGAAATCTTGGGAAGTATTATATCTCCTCTCTGTTTTTACTTCATTCACAACAAACATGTGGCCTCCTCTGAATTAATTAATGTCACCTCTTATGGACCTTATTCAAATTTTAGTTTCTGGTGCAAGGAAGAGGTCCCTTACCAGATACATGCTACCCCAAATTCAGTTATTCTTCCAAAAGGAGTCTTTTCAATTTGTGGACTTAGAGTCTGGAATATGATTCCTAGATTAGCTGCTGGAGGCCCATGCACATTTGGAAAATTAGCACTGTACAATCCAGCTACCCTTATGAAATCTTTACCTGTAAAGCCTCCCAACAATCGTGCAAAAAGAAACAGTAATCGCCAAAGAACCTCACCCTTCTCACATCATAGAGTCCGCAGGCAATTCCAAGGTTTATACCCACCTCTTAACTTCTATCCATCACAACCAAAACCCCTCTCTTCACCTAAAGCAGTGCAGGTCCCTGTGGCTGCAGCACCCTCACCTCCAGATGAAGAACATCCTTTAGCAAAATTGCAGTCCTTGCATGAATTCACAGCAGAGTGCAACTCCAACATGCATTTCTGGTCAGACACTGCAAACATCCTAAGTGGTATACTTCCAATTGTCAGCTCCACAAAAGCTTTAACTCTCCTTACCAGAATGGGATGTTGGATAGCCAAAGAAGCCAATGCTACCAGTGCTGCTCTAGACGATCTCTTACAAGATACTCAAACCAATAAGAAAGCTTTGTTACAAAATCGTGCTGCGATAGATTTTCTCCTCCTAGTAAATGGCCATGGGTGTCAGGAGTTTGAAGGCCTCTGCTGCCTCAACTTCTCCGATCACTCCCAATCTATCCACTCCCAGATTAATCAGCTTAAATCCTTAGTTCATGAAATCAAACAACCTGATCCTCTGACCCTTGATGATTTTTTCAACTGGCTACCCTTTAAAGGCCTTTCCTCCACTGTTAAGAAAATTATTGTGGTCATTATACTGGGACTTTCCGTAGTGTTTCTCTTTATGTGTGTTTTTCCGTGTCTACACAGTTGTGCCAGAACCTTTCAATCAGTAAAGGCATATCCTGCTTTAGAAAACAAAAAGGGAAGAGATGTAGCAATGGATGTTTGGAAAGAGTCCTGCCAAAGGTGGACTGATGAAGCAGAAGTTTTTAATGTTGTCTAAACTCATGTTAAGAGGGCTCTTTACAGAGCCACTGCGTTTTCCCCTATACCTCCACTGTAAATCCCTTATCTCTCGGGCCAGAG
>NW_020928498.1:0-1708 GCF_003984885.1 Neopelma chrysocephalum | reverse complement strand
CAACCAGCAGCAGATCCAGCACCAACGGATCCAGCACCAGCTACAGGAAGCGATCCCCCATCAGCATCAACCTCGGAATGTTCCTGTTTTTCGTTGTCAGCATAACACCAGCAAATCAGAAGGACTTAACATCAGGAGCCCTTGCTACATCTCTTCCAACAATTCCAAATTGGGTAATGCTCTCTGGCCAAAATGTATGGCTAAACCTGGCACAATCACTGAATACTGACTCTATCTGTCTCTCTACCTTAGATCCCTCTCACCCTTTTAAAACCTGTCTCGTAGGAATCCCCTGGACACCCAGAGAATGGGGTGATTTTAGAAATCAATATATCCCCTGGTGTGATGACCATGATCAGTTTAAAAATCCATTCTTAGACTGTCTCACACGACCAGCAAAAACTTCACATGTCCGACAGACATTTAGCTATCAGTGGCAGAGACCTGAGGAATTAGAAATCTTGGGAAGTATTATATCTCCTCTCTGTTTTTACTTCATTCACAACAAACATGTGGCCTCCTCTGAATTAATTAATGTCACCTCTTATGGACCTTATTCAAATTTTAGTTTCTGGTGCAAGGAAGAGGTCCCTTACCAGATACATGCTACCCCAAATTCAGTTATTCTTCCAAAAGGAGTCTTTTCAATTTGTGGACTTAGAGTCTGGAATATGATTCCTAGATTAGCTGCTGGAGGCCCATGCACATTTGGAAAATTAGCACTGTACAATCCAGCTACCCTTATGAAATCTTTACCTGTAAAGCCTCCCAACAATCGTGCAAAAAGAAACAGTAATCGCCAAAGAACCTCACCCTTCTCACATCATAGAGTCCGCAGGCAATTCCAAGGTTTATACCCACCTCTTAACTTCTATCCATCACAACCAAAACCCCTCTCTTCACCTAAAGCAGTGCAGGTCCCTGTGGCTGCAGCACCCTCACCTCCAGATGAAGAACATCCTTTAGCAAAATTGCAGTCCTTGCATGAATTCACAGCAGAGTGCAACTCCAACATGCATTTCTGGTCAGACACTGCAAACATCCTAAGTGGTATACTTCCAATTGTCAGCTCCACAAAAGCTTTAACTCTCCTTACCAGAATGGGATGTTGGATAGCCAAAGAAGCCAATGCTACCAGTGCTGCTCTAGACGATCTCTTACAAGATACTCAAACCAATAAGAAAGCTTTGTTACAAAATCGTGCTGCGATAGATTTTCTCCTCCTAGTAAATGGCCATGGGTGTCAGGAGTTTGAAGGCCTCTGCTGCCTCAACTTCTCCGATCACTCCCAATCTATCCACTCCCAGATTAATCAGCTTAAATCCTTAGTTCATGAAATCAAACAACCTGATCCTCTGACCCTTGATGATTTTTTCAACTGGCTACCCTTTAAAGGCCTTTCCTCCACTGTTAAGAAAATTATTGTGGTCATTATACTGGGACTTTCCGTAGTGTTTCTCTTTATGTGTGTTTTTCCGTGTCTACACAGTTGTGCCAGAACCTTTCAATCAGTAAAGGCATATCCTGCTTTAGAAAACAAAAAGGGAAGAGATGTAGCAATGGATGTTTGGAAAGAGTCCTGCCAAAGGTGGACTGATGAAGCAGAAGTTTTTAATGTTGTCTAAACTCATGTTAAGAGGGCTCTTTACAGAGCCACTGCGTTTTCCCCTATACCTCCACTGTAAATCCCTTATCTCTCGGGCCAGAG
>NW_020928497.1:0-394 GCF_003984885.1 Neopelma chrysocephalum | reverse complement strand
TTTTCCCCTATACCTCCACTGTAAATCCCTTATCTCTCGGGCCAGAGTGTCCTGGGAAGATGTCCCAAGGTGTTTCCATTGGTCCCTTGTTAACCCCTCCCTTATTGGCTGTAAACCCCTTACCTTGATTGTGACCCCTCACCTGTGATTGGTCCCCAAGGGCTATATAAGCCCACTCCCACAATTAAACCCTCTCTTTCGTCCTCTCTCCCCTGGTGGTCTGGTGAGTGCTCCGTCTTGGGGTCCAGGGGCCACGTGGTGGGGGGCAGGGTGGAAGAGCATACTCCTTCCAGGTTATGGACTGAAACGAGGCCTGAAGGATCTCCCCTTCCCAAATATCCACCGTTATTATATAATGTTAGAAAGAGTTTCTTAAAACAATGCAATACAATTT
>NW_020928496.1:0-3323 GCF_003984885.1 Neopelma chrysocephalum | reverse complement strand
TTTTCCCCTATACCTCCACTGTAAATCCCTTATCTCTCGGGCCAGAGTGTCCTGGGAAGATGTCCCAAGGTGTTTCCATTGGTCCCTTGTTAACCCCTCCCTTATTGGCTGTAAACCCCTTACCTTGATTGTGACCCCTCACCTGTGATTGGTCCCCAAGGGCTATATAAGCCCACTCCCACAATTAAACCCTCTCTTTCGTCCTCTCTCCCCTGGTGGTCTGGTGAGTGCTCCGTCTTGGGGTCCAGGGGCCACGTGGTGGGGGGCAGGGTGGAAGAGCATACTCCTTCCAGGTTATGGACTGAAACGAGGCCTGAAGGATCTCCCCTTCCCAAAAATCCACTGTTAAATGGTGCCCCGGTGAGGCAACGGCTGTTTTAGCTCTTCTATGAAGATTTAATCAGCTTCAAAGCACAGGAAGGGGCGATTCCTGTGTCCGGCGGTGGACCGGCGTCTAAGCGTAAAAGTATTGGCAGGCTACATCACCGCAAGAGAGCAGCCTGTTTCGAATACTTCAACCTTCCTGAGGCCATCAGGTAAGGAGCAGACCCGGAATATTCCCTTATATATAAAAAAAAAAAATATAAAAAAAAAAAAATAAAAACATGGGTATATGCCTTACTAAGACCGAAAGAGAGAACTATAAGTATTTGAAGAATTTATTGACTTATAACGGCAAATCTACTAACAGAAAAGCCTTAAAATGCCTTTCAAAAGTTATGGCAAAAAATGCTTTCAAACTTCCGTTTTGCCTCACTACCAAAGATTGGGACTTGTTAGGTAGACAGATTTGGATGGCTGCAAATTCCAACGATGAAGCAGCAGTACATGCAAACATTGCATGGACCCATATCGTAGCAATTCTGGAAATGCAACGAAAAGATTCGGAGCCCCTGCAAGGAAACAACGCAGCTTCCCTCATGGGTGCGGGAGAAGCGGGGAGAATACATTTGCCGAGGGAGGCGGGGGAAGAAGGACACAGAAATTCAAACCGGCACCCCTGGGCTGGCGTTCCCCCTCCACCCCCCCCATCGCGGTCAGCACATGGCGGGGCCGCCGAGCCGGTCCCCGATACGGCAGGAGGCTTTGGAATTGGCCAGCCTCAGTCTCCTGTGCAGGTCGGACACAGATCGGCACCCCTGGCCCGGGCTCCTCTGCTGCAGCCGCCGGTGGAGGGAGGGAAAGAAAAGCCGCTCGCAGCCAGCTCTAACGAGGTCCCTGCCCGCAACCCCCCTCCTCCTCCTCTGGCACCGGGAGAGCCCGTCCTGCCGTTCCCGCACCCGGGGCTTCCTCACCCGACTAACAACTGCGCTTTAAGTATTTATCCAGGAACACAGAACTTTATTTCCTCGGCTCGGCAGCCCCCGGCAGGGCAGCAACAGCCTCCAGCCACCATCCCAGCGTGCTCAAACAAAAGAGGTGGAGACCTTCCAGCCTCCACCCACGCCGGAGCAGCGGCCGGAATTTCCACATTCCCTATGGATGCCGAGCGGGACGAGATGACGTCACCTACCCCCCAGCCCTGCAGATGCACGGCACCCGCGCGGCTTTGCAGCTTTAACCCTTCGCAGCCACCTTCTACAGCGTGCACCGACAAGCAAACAAGCCAACAGTTTCAGAACAACTCCACGGACAGACATCAGACTTCTTACAGCGTACAACTGGCTGCAACTGACGCAGCAGAACCAAACTCATCAAACAACTTTAATGAATTTTCTCCCAATAATCCATTTTCAAATATGCCAAATGATTTTAACAATTCTGTTTCTCCAACTAACCCTTTTCTTTCTTCCACAGGAACCAACCATGCCAGTAATTATAATGGTATTAATAGTATTGCTAATCATGCTAATGGTTTAACTTTAATGCAGGCATTTCCAGTATTCTACACCCCCAACGGACCCCCTGTTTGGGACCCCTTAGCCATACCCATTATCAAAGATGCAAAAGAAGCAGTGACTACTTATGGTTTAAACTCTGCCTATGCTGTGGGAATTCTTTCGTCCTTATTTGCCACTTTCATACTTACTCCAAATGATATAAAAGATATAATGAGAGCTTTATTAAGTAAAGTACAAATTACATTATTTTTAGATGAATGGAAAGCTTTAATTAGAAAATATGCTCACGAAACCAGTCCTACCTCCCATAGACCTATACAAACCACAATACAAATGCTTTTTGGTGATGGTCCCTATTCTGCAAATACAGATCAGGCAAATATTCCCAAACAAGACTTAATTGCCACTAGAAATATGGCATTCCAAGCTCTACAATCAGTAGCCGATGCCTCTCAAACAGCTCCACCTTTCCATAATATAATTCAAAAACCTGATGAATCTTTTATTGATTTCGCAGAACGCTTAAAAGAATCTATAGAAAAACAAATTAATGGGAAAGAAGCACAAGATGCCTTGTTCTTGAAGCTAGCTATCTCCAATTCAAATGCACAGTGCCAGCAAATACTTAGAAACCTTCGTGACCCTTCTCCTATGGACATGGTAAAAGCTTGTAAAGATATTAGCCCTACTGATAAATTGGCAAATAGTTTGGTCCAAGCCCAAGTGTCTATGACCAGCCAGTTAGCTGAAGCTAACACACAACTGGGTAATCAAATTGCAGAAGCCACTCAGCAAATGGCAGAAAAAATGACCCAAGCCTTAACAGCAGCCTTAGACCACTCCAAAATTATATGCCATAATTGCAAACATCCAGGTCACATAAAAGCTAACTGCCCAGAAGTTAAAACCTCCAATTCTCAAAAAACCATTCATCCAGGCCTTTGCCCCAAATGTGAAAAAGGGTTTCATTGGGCTAAGCAATGTAGGTCCCTGTTTGACAAAAAGGGAAACCCACTCTCACGTAAGAAAAACACTAAACGATCTGCACTCTCTTTTGGGAAATCTCAATTGGATACAATCTTTTTTTCGTTTCTCAACAGGTTTTTTACATGTTGTCGGAGTTGTGAGTTGCATACTTAAAGGATTTAAACAATCACAAGTTGTTTTCACTGTTTAAAAAATTATTATTATTAATCCTACAGAGGAAACATCCTTTCTGCATGAGGATGTTTCGCCTGTTGAACATCATTTTGGAGCTGAAAATTAAAAACGGGGGAGGCTAAGGTAAAATACAAGGATATCTTAACAGGAGAATGGCTTGGTCCTGTCCCCCTAATTGTTTATGGGAGAGGACATGCGTGTATCTACCGGAGCAGGTCCACGATGGATTCCGTCCAGACTAGTAAGGATCCACCAAGAAGTCTCCCTTCCAGCCCAACCAGCAGCAGATCCAGCACCAACGGATCCAGCACCAGCTACAGG
>NW_020928495.1:0-751 GCF_003984885.1 Neopelma chrysocephalum | reverse complement strand
ACCAGGAAAATCTACTTTTAAAATCTGTACACAATATCTATATTGGCATACATTATTATTATTATAACAAAGGATATATAACTTTTATGAACTGCATTAACTTGGACTGGACCTATATTTTCATTTATTTTTGTTGCACTGGGTCAAGAGTCTCCGTACCAATAATGTCTTATTTTGTCTATTCACTTTCCTTTGACCTTCTGAATGCTTTCTTTATTATGTTTGCTGTTTCTTTTCTTCCTTCTACCTTCTGGGAGTTCTCCAGGTTATCTCTATTTGAACAGCACATTTCTTCTCCACTTATTCTCTAACTCCTTCCTTCCTTCCCTTTCCTTGTTACAGATTCTCTCCCTTTTATTCCAATCCACAACTCGATATTTGTTACTTTTAGAAGCGAATGTCACAGAATCTGTAACAAGGAAAGGGAAGGAAGGAAGGAGTTAGAGAATAAGTGGAGAAGAAATGTGCTGTTCAAATAGAGATAACCTGGAGAACTCCCAGAAGGTAGAAGGAAGAAAAGAAACAGCAAACATAATAAAGAAAGCATTCAGAAGGTCAAAGGAAAGTGAATAGACAAAATAAGACATTATTGGTACGGAGACTCTTGACCCAGTGCAACAAAAATAAATGAAAATATAGGTCCAGTCCAAGTTAATGCAGTTCATAAAAGTTATATATCCTTTGTTATAATAATAATAATGTATGCCAATATAGATATTGTGTACAGATTTTAAAAGTAGATTTTCCTGGT
>NW_020928494.1:0-970 GCF_003984885.1 Neopelma chrysocephalum | reverse complement strand
ATGCCTTTGTGGTTTTTTTTGTTCTGAAAGTGGAATATTATTAAGCAAGGTTTCTGAAAGATAGCAAAATAAGTCTGATTTAGGAGATAAAACATTGGTATGAGATAAAGGTTGATGATTTCAACACAGAACGGGTTCTTGACAGTCTGAATTTATGGGCTAAGGTCTGCAAGTGCTCCTCCTGATTCAGACTGAATTTGTGATAACAGCGATACCTGTTGTTGCGCATGCTGCATGAATCAAATCGTTGAACTGCTTCCTGATACTATCAGTGTTTTCAGTTTCTCCATCTGTATATCCAGCACAACTTCCTGTTTATTTAACAATGTGCGTTTGTTTAATCACTTTTAACGTCTTCAGTTCGAGTACTTTGTACTGAAAGACAAGCCACAAGGCAGATGATCACGGAAATGAATATAACTTTATTCTGTGATGGCAGTCGGAGCTGGGACACTTGTTAGGTATGTGTGTGTGGGGATGGTTCCCGTTCACTGCGTGAACCTGTGACCCAAAACAGTGTCCCGGCTCCGACTGCCATCACAGAATAAAGTTATATTCATTTCCGTGATCATCTGCCTTGTGGCTTGTCTTTCAGTACAAAGTACTCGAACTGAAGACGTTAAAAGTGATTAAACAAACGCACATTGTTAAATAAACAGGAAGTTGTGCTGGATATACAGATGGAGAAACTGAAAACACTGATAGTATCAGGAAGCAGTTCAACGATTTGATTCATGCAGCATGCGCAACAACAGGTATCGCTGTTATCACAAATTCAGTCTGAATCAGGAGGAGCACTTGCAGACCTTAGCCCATAAATTCAGACTGTCAAGAACCCGTTCTGTGTTGAAATCATCAACCTTTATCTCATACCAATGTTTTATCTCCTAAATCAGACTTATTTTGCTATCTTTCAGAAACCTTGCTTAATAATATTCCACTTTCAGAACAAAAAAAACCACAAAGGCAT
>NW_020928493.1:0-331 GCF_003984885.1 Neopelma chrysocephalum | reverse complement strand
TTTTTTTTAGTGGTCTGTGTTATATGTTTACAATCATTATTTGCACAAAAATATAAGTAATTAAAAGCAGGTTTTCTAATCAGAAGGGTCAGACAACTACAGTTAAAGACAGTGATTGAAACTAAAAGTAATCTTCATTACTTTTTTAAACTATCTCAGAGAAGCACAAAAAGATAACAAAATAAAGAGTTTTCAAGCTTCATGCTGAATTTACTTCCTTTCTCCATGTGACATATAAGGTGCAGCAAAGGAGTATTTTTTTCAAGAATGCTTCAAGAAACATTCGGCAAGTCTGCTACCCCACTGAGCAGTGTACTTTCTGATTTTGAAA
>NW_020928492.1:0-331 GCF_003984885.1 Neopelma chrysocephalum | reverse complement strand
TTTTTTTTAGTGGTCTGTGTTATATGTTTACAATCATTATTTGCACAAAAATATAAGTAATTAAAAGCAGGTTTTCTAATCAGAAGGGTCAGACAACTACAGTTAAAGACAGTGATTGAAACTAAAAGTAATCTTCATTACTTTTTTAAACTATCTCAGAGAAGCACAAAAAGATAACAAAATAAAGAGTTTTCAAGCTTCATGCTGAATTTACTTCCTTTCTCCATGTGACATATAAGGTGCAGCAAAGGAGTATTTTTTTCAAGAATGCTTCAAGAAACATTCGGCAAGTCTGCTACCCCACTGAGCAGTGTACTTTCTGATTTTGAAA
>NW_020928491.1:0-778 GCF_003984885.1 Neopelma chrysocephalum | reverse complement strand
GGAGTCTCATAAGCAAAAGGGGGATCCACTGCTGAACTGCAAGTCTGAGTGCTATTGTATTCATGTTCCTCTCGATGCTGAAGCCTCAAGATCTCTCTATTGATAGCTCTTCCAAAGAGAGAGAAGCTTTATTCACCAGTGAAATCTATATCTTTTAACTTCCCTGCACATTTTCATTCCTCCTTCCCAACATACTTTGGCTACAGGAAAGAATACAGACAAAGTCCATGACTGACCAAGGACATCGTACCGATGTGGGAGGCTGCAAACTTGATACTGAAATGGCTCACAAGACACTCAATTATCCTGTGCAAGGCACTCAACTTCCAATTTTGAAATAAAATTCATACAATACAGTTCAGTAGAGCAACATATACGGCCCTCTGCATTGGAAAGAATTTAGCCTGAGGAGTCCATCATAATGTCAGTTAATAGTCACAGTTTCCATCAAAATAATCAAAATTAGAGTCTCAGGCCTTTTGTGATAAATACTTTCAACAGCTTGCACTTATTGTTCTTTGTAAAATTTTGGTTTGTTTCCCTTAATAATAGTGGTAGTTAGCAAAACCCTAAAATTTACCATTATTTTCAGTTTAGAAGGAACTGAGGCTTAAAGAGCATAAACATCTAACATTACCCAAGACAACAACAAAACTCATCATGTATCCTATTTTCTTTTTAAATTCTGAGCAGTCTGGGATAGGATACAGTACTTTTTGTGCATTTGTGGGTTTTTTTTAGTGGTCTGTGTTATATGTTTACAATCATTATTTGCACA
>NW_020928490.1:0-1680 GCF_003984885.1 Neopelma chrysocephalum | reverse complement strand
GGAGTCTCATAAGCAAAAGGGGGATCCACTGCTGAACTGCAAGTCTGTGAGTGCTATTGTATTCATGTTCCTCTCGATGCTGAAGCCTCAAGATCTCTCTACTGATAATTCTTCCAAAGAGAGAGAAGCTTTATTCACCAGTGAAATCTATATCTTTTAACTTCCCTGCACATTTTCATTCCTTCTTCCCAACATACTTTGGCTACAGGAAAGAATACAGACAAAGTCCATGACTGACCAAGGACATCGTACCAATGTGGGAGGCTGCAAACTTGATACTGAAATGGCTCACAAGACACTCAATTATCCTGTGCAAGGCACTCAACTTCCAATTTTGAAATAAAATTCATACAATACAGTTCAGTAGAGCAACATATACGGCCCTCTACATTGGAAAGAATTTAGCCTGAGGAGTCCATCATAATGTCAGTTAATAGTCACAGTTTCCATCAAAATAATCAAAATTTAAGTCTCAGGCCTTTTGTGATAAATACTTTCAACAGCTTGCACTTATTGTTCTTTGTAAAATTTTGGTTTGTTTCCCTTAATAATAGTGGTAGTTAGCAAAACCCTAAAATTTACCATTATTTTCAGTTTAGAAGGAACTGAGGCTTAAAGAGCATAAACATCTAACATTACCCAAGACAACAACAAAACTCATCATGTATCCTATTTTCTTTTTAAATTCTGAGCAGTCTGGGATAGGATACAGTACTTTTTGTGCATTTGTGGGGTTTCTTTAGGGGTCTGTGTTATATGTTTACAATCATTATTTGCGCAAAAATATAAGTAATTAAAGGCAGGTTTTCTAATCAGAAGGGTCAGACAACTACAGTTAAAGACAGTGATTGAAACTAAAACTAATCTTCATTACTTTTTTAAACTATCTCAAAGAAACACAAAAAGATAACAAAATAAAGAGTTTTCAAGCTTCATGCTGAATTTACTTCCTTTCTCCATGTGACATATAAGCTGCAGCAAAGGAGTATTTTTTTCATAGAATCATAGAATCATAGAATAGGTAGGGTTGGAAGAGACCTCTAAGATCATCAAGTCCAACCCCTGATCCAACTCCAATTACTATATCATGGCACTAAGGGCCACGTCCAATCTCTTTTTAAAAACCTCCAGGGATGGTGAATCCACCACCTCTCTGGGTAGGTTGTTCCAATGCCTGATAACCCTCTCTGTAAAGAATTTCTTCCTAACATCTAACCTAAACCTCCCCTGGCAGAGCTTGAGCCCATGTCCCCTTGTCCTATTGTTGGTTGCCCGGGAGAAGAGACCAACCCCCGCCTGGCTATAACCTCCCTTCAGGTAGTTGAAGAGAGTGATGAGGTCGCCTCTAAGCCTTCTCTTCTCCAGACTAAACAACCCCAGCTCCCTCAGCCTCTCCTCATAGGACTTGTGCTCAAGTCCCTTCACCAGTCTCGTTGCTCTTTTCTGGACCCGCTCCAGCACCTCAATGTCCTTCCTGAACTGAGGGGCCCAGAGCTGAACACAATACTCAAGGTGTGGCCTCACCAATGCAGAGTACAGGGGAAGGATCACTTCCCTGCTCCTGCTGGCCACACTGTTCCTGATGCAGGCCAGGATGCCATTGGCCTTCTTGGCTACCTGAGCACACTGCTGGCTCATGTTCAACCTCCTGTCGATCAGCACCCCCAAGTCCCTTTCCGC
>NW_020928489.1:2523-3043 GCF_003984885.1 Neopelma chrysocephalum | reverse complement strand
CCTAACTTTTGCACTACCTCAAACTTTAATTGTGGGGCTTCCCCCCAAAAATCCCCCTTTTCTGTAGCTGTGGAGCAAAGACTGCCCGTATCGTATCCTGCAGGGCCCTTTTGCAGGAACGACACTAAACAAGGCAGCATCAGCAACACAACCACAATCACCAATCTTCCAGAAGTACAAGGCCCCTCCTATTGGCTGTGCAAGGATTCCTGGCCAGATTCTAATTTCTACAAAGGAGTTCTAAGTTGCTATTACAAATTAACAACATATGTAAAATTAGTAATCACATTTAAAGGCTGATTAGGAAATAATTGAAAAGCAAGAGTTACAGCTCGAAGTTCCACAGATTGAGGAGAATCCTCTTGATGAACCTAACCAAAACCTCACCAGGTTCCATAAGAGTGGAATTACTTATAGTGGGAATTTGAAGAGTTCATATACCATCCAGAATAAGTACTCACTATGATTCAACAGAATCATGTTACACACTTTTTTTTTTTTTTTTTTTTTTTTAAATTTT
>NW_020928489.1:0-2423 GCF_003984885.1 Neopelma chrysocephalum | reverse complement strand
TCAACAGAATCATGTTACACACTTTTTTTTTTTTTTTTTTTTTTTTTAAATCTTGACACTTACCAAAAGTATTTGTAAGTCTGCATTTCCACACAGTTTCTCTCTCTCACACAGTCTTTTTCCCAGCATACATAGGTGGCCACCTCAGTCATCCGTCACTCACACACACATTTTAAGTATTTATTAGCTGTGTACTTCTTATCAGTCTCATTACTCGTGAGGGGAATGTACGCCACATTTGGTAACATTAAATTAGAAATCTTGTACAACTTTCCATGCAAAAGACAAGTACAAAAGGAAAGGCCAGGATACCATCCTGGGAAGTTTCAAACCATTTCATAGAACAAGGACACCCTTATTTCATCACAAAATTCCAGTTTCCACTCAGGGTACGTACACCTTTCCAAAAAGAACCAGGATCTCTAGGCGACTTCTGCAGGGGGCAGGACTACCCCCTTTTGTCTTCCCTTCTTCACCTTTTCCCGCTCTTTGACCCCCCCCCTGCGTCTCCTGTGGAGAGGGAGGGAGGGAGGGGGAGGAGGGGGAATAGAGGTCGGGTTTATTCGGAGAAAAATCAAGAAGAGGAGTTAAATTGCCTTTGCTCTCCTCATGTCACAACTTTAGCTATGTGGTTTGCAGAAAAAGAATGATACATAGGAGGAGAGGAACAGCTGCAGATGGACACGTTCTGGGGAGGGGGGGAGGGGGAGAAGGTGGTGGTGTAAAACAGGGGAGAAGACAGACAAGTACCCCCACTGCACCGCCTAACTCTGCGGCCGCCGCTGCCAGCCCACCGCCCCCCCCGGGGTCAGCGCTGCTGCAAGCACGCTGCCTGAAGAAGGGGGAGGGATCCCCCCCTTCATACCGCTCGGGACCATGGCTGTCAGCCGCACGGGGGGAACAGACCCCCCCGCCGTCCGCTGCGCTGGCCCTCGGGGCCGCGGCCGCGCCACCCGTATCCAGCGCCGCACAGGGCACAGCGCTGCGGCGCCGGGCACGGAGTTGTCTCTGCACACGGAGTTGCCGCCGGTGCGTGCGTGGGCGCGCCGCTCGGAGCCGGGGCTGCCGCAGCGATCCCGCCGGCCCCCGGCTCTGCAGCCCGCGGCAGTGCGCCGGCCGGGGCCACGCAGGGCACCGCAGCCGCGCACGGAGCTGCTGCCGATGTCGCCGGCCCCGTCGCCCCCCGCGCCGTGGCCGGGGTCGGGGCCGGGGCCGCTCCGCCCGGAGCCGGCCCCTGGGACCGCAGCTGGTATCAGTCCGCCGGCACCCAGGGCCACGGCCGGTGCTGCTGGAGCCGCGCGGGCACAGATGGACTCGGCAGCGCCGAGTCTGGACCTGGTGCCACTTTACAAACACTTGGAGCCGGCGGACCCAGCACAGCTGCACAGCCCGGCGCCGGGAACACAGCCGCAACCGGGCTGCACAGTCCCGTAGCACAGCTCGGACGAGAAGCAGGAAGCTTCTTATGGTGGAAATCAGTCACAGCGTTCATAAGATCATTTCTCGGTCCATCAGTAGCACATTCATGCCGTAGCTGTCCTCGATTATCTTGGACAAGTACTGCCGAATCGTTGGTACCGCGCCCATCCCGCTGGGGCTGCTCGGCTGCCCCCGGCCCCGCTCCGTGACCTCTGATCCTGCTTCGGCTCCCGTCGGCTCCGCTCGGCCCCTCTTCTTTAGCACTCTAATGTCCTCCCAGGTAAAGCAGCCTCTCTCCCATTCCAAAGACACAACAGTAACAAGCGACGAAACTTAGCTTGATCGCGTCTAACACCAAGATGCCGTAACAAAGCTTTTCAGGCGATAAAAACACGCCTTTCGTTTGCACTCATGGTCTGCCCCCATAGTGACTAGGAAAAAAAAATCTCAGGAGCTCACCTGTGCCTTACCAAGTGCCAAATGCACTTGGGCTCTCCAGACAACTTATGCCTTCAAAGTGTGGCAGAAACACTTTCGCTCAGGTGTGAAAAGAACAATCGGACCCGGATCCTGCAGCACCCCGCTGCTAAACAGCTCCTGAGCACCAAGACCTCGCTGCGCCTCGCCCCGCAGCCTGATTGCCTCCAGTCGTGATACCCCAGACGACACACGGGCAATATTCAATATTCAACAGTCTTTTTCTGGTTCCTCACACGGGGCACCATTGTCGTGGGGTACCTGTCGTGAGGTCTTGGTCCAAGGGGAAAAGAAGGACACACAAGACACACGAGGATGGTGAGACAAAGAGATGTCTGCCTGCTCAGCACAGCAGGCAGCCTTTATTGAGTTTGCCAACTTCACACACAACACAAACATATTCCCACAACAACACCCAGGAATCCAGCACCTGCACATTATCAAACCGTCTTAACCTTGTACTCCCTGCAACCCAAGGCTGTGTCCATGGAAACCATCTAACCAGCTCCACTGCTTCCATGGAACAC
>NW_020928488.1:0-574 GCF_003984885.1 Neopelma chrysocephalum | reverse complement strand
TGCCAGGAAAGATGATCATGTCAGAGAATTCCTGTTTGTCAGCTTGTTTGTTTTTCCTAGAGTGTTGGACTCTCAGCCCAGCTTCAGAGCCCCCACAGATAAACACAAAAATCACTACTCTGTGTAAATAATTTGTCCTCAGTTGTTCTTACAGATTACCAATTATCAACATGTGGGGTTTTAGTCAGTCAAAAATTAAAATGAAGTCTTCCTTTTGTTTTTTGTCTCCTTAAATCTGAGCAATGTTTGACTGACTAAAACCCCACATGTTGATAATTGGTAATCTGTAAGAACAACTGAGGACAAATTATTTACACAGAGTAGTGATTTTTGTGTTTATCTGTGGGGGCTCTGAAGCTGGGCTGAGAGTCCAACACTCTAGGAAAAACAAACAAGCTGACAAACAGGAATTCTCTGACATGATCATCTTTCCTGGCACTAATATTAAATCATCACACTGGGTTTTACAGTCACAATGTCCAGATTTAGAGGAATATATTCATGAACAAGACAAAGGACGACATTGCTGCCAGGAAAGATGATCATGTCAGAGAATTCCTGTTTGTCAGCTTGT